>NW_015505647.1:148335-155741 GCF_001515645.1 Sinocyclocheilus grahami
CTTCCATTTACGGATTATGGAGGCCACTGTGCTCTTGGGAACCTTAAGTGCAGCAGAATTTTTTTTGTAACCTTGGCCAGATCTGTGCTTTGCCACAATTCTGTCTCTGAGCTCTTCAGGCAGTTCCTTTGACCTCATGATTCTCATTAGCTCTGACATGCACTGTGAGCTGTAAGGTCTTATATAGACAGGTGTGTGGCTTTCCTAATCAAGTCCAATCAGTATAATCAAACACAGCTGGACTCAAATGAAGGTGTAGAACCATCTCAAGGATGATCAGAAGAAATGGACAGCACCTGAGTTAAATATATGAGTGTCACAGCAAAGGGTCTGAATACTTAGGACAATGTGATATTTCAGTTTTTCTTTTTTAATAAATCAGCAAAAATGTCAACAATTCTGTGTTTTTCTGGCAATATGGGGTGCTGTGTGTACATTAATGAGGAAAAAAAAAATAACTTAAATGATTTTCTGCAATATAACAAAGAGTGAACAATTTAAAGGGGTCTGAATACTTTCCGTACCCACTGTATATATATATCATCGATCTGTCTATCTATCTATCTGTCTATCTATCTATCAAGGACAGTGTTGGGCAAGTTACTCTGAAAATGTAATTAAATTACTGATTACTGATTACTCCTTTTAAAAGTAATCACGTTACTGTTCTGATTACTTTATTTCAAAAGTAATTAGTTACATTACTAGTTACGTTACTTTTTTCTCCATGAAATTCATGAAATCCCAGCATACACACTCCCGATAAGTATTTGTTATAAAGCATCAACATTCACAGAACACTGTTATTTTTAACTATACTAAAGCAAGCAGCTGCTGTGTGCATGGTTTGGCATGGCAGAATGTCAGCAAAGAGCGCTGCATTTACTATAATCTCTAAAAGACATCTCAGTTCATCGCAATCTCACAAATCTCTGTTATAACACAATAAATATAGGCTATGCATAATGAATCATTCATAATGTCTTCAATTCGTGTGTTATAATGAGAGGATTCGTGAGCACGCAGATTTCAGCACTGCATTGCTCAACGCTGCAAACACGTGTTATAGCCTAAATAGAAACTCTGCATACGCTTGCACCTGTTAA
Organism: Sinocyclocheilus grahami; assembly: GCF_001515645.1. NCBI lineage: Eukaryota > Metazoa > Chordata > Actinopteri > Cypriniformes > Cyprinidae > Sinocyclocheilus > Sinocyclocheilus grahami. Next base: position 149,442 of record NW_015505647.1, read on the forward strand.
TCGTTTATATTTTATATTAGTTCATGTTGCTTTTGTGCAATAGATGAATAACAATTTATTTGTTTTAGATATTTTATTTTTAGATATTTCTATTTTGCGGGAGTCCCGTGAATCATTTTATTCTCCCACAGCCCGCACAGGCAAGTCTCTGCACTCGCCTATCAAGTCTTGTCCCGCGCCGCACTCTGTTGCGTCGGTCTCGCGGGAGAGCAGGTCTCTAATCCACTGGCACTTGACTCGACAGTGCGTGAGCTACATGCTTTTTACAATCTATAGATTAGAAATCACTGCGTTACTAAGTAATGCGTTACTGCCCAACACTGATCAAGGATGGGAACATCCTGGAATATTGTGGGAATTGTGGGACTAGTCATAAAAGACAAAAATCATCTGATGTACACTTTTGAAGTTTTGAACAAGTCACCTTAATCGGTAACTGTTTATGTTAAACTGTTGTAAGCTCAGTATTAAGCATGTACAGTACCATGCATGTCATTTTTTTGCATGAGTAATAACAGATTAGCTTGTGTGTGTGTGTGTATATATATATATATATATATATAATAAAAAAAATTAGCACTGTTTATAATACACGAAAAGTAATGTGATTTTCATATGCAGCATGTCAAACTTAAAAAGCATTAAAAATAAAAGCACAACAAAACTTGAATAAAAAGGTGTTTCACAGTGTTATTGTTGCTCCTTGTTGTTTAATAATTCTGAATAGAAATCGTTTGTAACATTATACATATCTTTACTGTCACTCTGCGGTTTCTCCATTAGGGCGATTGGGTGACGCACCACCAAAGCGCGAAAGGGAGGGATTTCACTGTTTGTTCTGCCTCTAAATAGTCCAATCAGCGTCGAGTCGCGTTTTGTAGCACTGTTTATAATACACGAAAAGTAATGTGATTTTCATATGCAGCATGTCAAACTTAAAAAGCATTAAAAATAAAAGCAAAACAAAACTTGAATAAAAAGGTGTTTCACAGTGTTATTGTTGCTCCTTGTTGTTTAATAATTCTGTATTTTTTGTCATAATTTTGAAGTTAAAGTTGCCCTAATGGTTAGAGAGTCGGCCTTGTAACCCAAAGGTCACAGGTTCAAGTCTCGGCTCTCTTCCACCTTCAATACCACAACTGAGGTGCCCTTGAGCAAGGCACTGAAGCCCCAACTGCTCCCTGGTATGGGTGTGTGTGTTCACTACTTACAGCTGTGTGTGTAGCTTTTCACATTTTTAAACAAGAAGTCATGATTAGTCAAATATGTCAAAAGCAATTAGCATGTCTTTATGACTTTTTATTTTCGTAATTTTGATTTTTCATCTCATAATTTAATCTTTTTATCTATTATTATCTCATAATTATGACATTTTATGTAAATTATGATTTACCAAACATGTTTTGTTCTATTTTCTTGTGTATTTCGTCCTGCATTTGGATCCAGTCCTCCCCTTGTTTTTGAGTTTACCATTGTCACAATGGCGTGATATAGACCTATACATATACTGTGATATTAAATTACTCATACAATGGCTCATAATATGCTTTGGTCATACCACCCTGCAAGATAGTATAGAATGACTGGAAAGTGGATGTAGAGAGAGGAAGAACTGGGATATTAATAACCAAACCTGCATCAACACGAGCAGCGCTGCTACAATGTCATGGGTACATATGCTAACCTCTGTGCCACAGCTTCAATAATAATTAAACATTATTATGCCTGTGCAAAAGGAGAATACATAATTATTTCTGTTTTAAAGGCTGCAAATAGCTTGATCTAATCACATAACAAAAGAGTTTCTCTAAACCATTGTGAACTTTTTTGTTAAAGTCGCATGCAAATTTAATTGATATAATAAATGCACGAAGATGCAGCGTGATCAAAATCTGCCTGCATGACTTTAAAGAGATGCTTAACTGCCTTCCATCATTTTGTTCTATCAGGGGCTTTTCAAGGCAAGGACACTTGAAGATGATCTTCATTCCCTCGATAGGCAGCAGATGGAGGGCTCCAAGGTGGCTCCTCCCCTATTGCAAAGGGTCATCTGATCCATTTGCAATATGAACAGTACTTTTCCAGGAAGCTTCAGAAGTCTCCATGGGAATTGTTGAAAGGAGATGCCCTTGGCATGTGTGTAGTCAACTCCAAACACAACATGCCCAGACGTCATGGCACCAACTCCTGTGCTTTGTGCCGTACGAAGATATAGACTGATGAATGTCTATAATCATAACTCCATCTGAAGCAGAGCAGTTTAAGATTTCTACAAGCTGTTAGACAAGTGGTCATCATAAGTAAAGATTCTACCAAACTATTATTAGCTTGACAGATTGTCTTACTACTTGTAGGTTTTCCAACCAGAGCTATAACATCTGGGCCCCAAAATAGAAATATTGGTGAAAAAATGTATAGTTCATTATGATAAATTACAGTTATAATTTACACTTTATAATAGTATTCTTATATTATAATTATTTATACCATTGAAAAGTTTTTAAGTTTTACACTCACCAAGGTTGCATTTATTTGATCAAAAATACAGTAAAAACAGTTATAATTTGATACATTTTAAAATAACTGTTTTTCATTTGAATATATTTAAAAATGTACAGTAATTTATTCCTGTGATGGAAAACCTGAATTTTCAGCAGGCATTACTCCAGTCTTCTGTGTCACGTGATCCTTTGGAAATCATATAAAATGCCTATCAAGAAACATGTATTACTATTGTCAGTGTTGAACAAAGTTGTGCTGCTTATTTTTGTGCAAACCCTGATAAAAAAAAAAAATTCTCCAGAATTCTTTGATGAAGCATTTATTTGAAATAGAAATCGTTTGTAACATTATACATATCTTTACTGTCACTCTGCGGTTTCTCCATTAGGGCGATTGGGTGACGCACCACCAAAGCGCGAAAGGGAGGGATTTCACTGTTTGTTCTGCCTCTAAATAGTCCAATCAGCGTCGAGTCGCGTTTTGTATAGTACCGCCCCTTTTTGGGCGATTTCTGTCAGACTGAGAATCGCCCCGAGTGCTCTCATAGACTTCCATACAAAGATTTTTTTTTTTCGAACTGTAGGCACTGCAATGCAATCTCTATGAGTTCCGGGAGGGCTAGCACTAACGTGCTTTCGTCATCATGCGTAACCTTAACTTGTGCAAGGATTGCTGGGAACAGTGACATCCAATAATATTTAAAAACTATTTTGAATTTTAACAAGAAACATTTTTTAAACTACTTGAATATCTTTATCAAATGTGAAAAAAGAATTTAAAAAACAGAGAGAGACGGGAACAGCTACGCCAACTCAAATTCAGTTGTCAGTTGAACTTGATCGACATCTTGACTAACGTTACCTCAGCGCAGATTAATTCTATCGTGTCATTGAAAGAAATACCATTCAGTCACCGTAGCAATAAGGATAAATTGGCAATTAAAGAATTAGGACCACCAAGACCAAATTTAAACATCAAACATGTATCAACAAAGGGCAGGAAGTCGTATAAACGGGGATTTTCGAGGACGTGGTATGAGCGAAAAAAATTGCTAGCGGGCTGCGCAGTAGCTAACGCTTTATTCTGCTACCCCTGCATTTTGTTCCATCCCAAGAGCGTGACGGACATCGCATGGACAACTACAGGTGTAATGTAATACAAGTGAGTAATGTGATATAAGTGAGCAGTGTAATGCAAATGAGCTGTGTAATATAAGTGAGTAATGTTGTAAATGAGGAGTGTAATATAAGTGAGTTGTGTAAATAGTGATTTATTAACTTACGAATCCAAACTTTTGAATGGCAGTGTATATATATTTTCGTCCTGTTCATATGAAATGTATTATATTAAAGGTTTTTTTTTCTCTCCCAGTGTCCTTGTCCTTCTTTGTCCTGGAAAGACTTCACAAATGCAATAGATAGCACAGCAAGTATATCTTTGATAGTAGGTTTTATAAAGGAATAATGTTGTCATTCATTCAATTACTATTCATATTTCAGCATCTGTCTCTGTTAACGTGTTGTGGGTTTGTTTTCTTACACCTCAGAGAACTGAAGAGCTTCTCTCTCTGCTTCGACCTTGTGGTAATTTACAGCCTTGTTAACAGGGAGTTCCTTTGCACTAAGATGCTTTTCATTTTAAAGTAATCACCACATTTTAATGTTGGTACCCCGTAATTATGGACAGGAAGGGCTCACAGTTTTCCACATTATGAGCTGCATTAAAGCAGAATCAGCTGGGCTTTAGGCTGCAAGCTCTATTTTGGGGGCTGGTTTTTCATGATCAAATCTGAGTTGGCTCACTGCCTCTTTCTTTTCAGCTCATTCTGTGAGCATTACACCATTACAACTGTCAATCATTTTCCAGCATAAAAGGCTTCATTTGAAAGGCTCAGTGAAAATCTCATATCTTACATGAAACAGCCTTGATTTATGTCCTTCCTTTGCTCTCTCTGAGAGGCGTAACTGTCCTGCATGGCTCAGATACAGCCTTTCAACATGCAGGCAGAGACACAGGAAATTTGTATGTTGATTTTTCGGTCTCGTTTTTGCTCCGTCAATCTGCCTACAGCAGGTGGGAGGAACAAACTGCAAAAGAGGGCAGCAATGGTGCAAAGTGCAAGACTCAAAACTGTGAGGGATGAAGGGGTTTTATGTGTTTTTACCCAGAGTGCCCCACAGACACGCCCTCTCTAACCATTCTCAGGCTTGAGGGGGTCTAAGTGAGGCTGAGATGGAAAGAAAGAGAATCTATAATCATAACTCCATCTGAAGCAGAGCAGTTTAAGATTTCTACAAGCTGTTAGACAAGTGGTCATCATAAGTAAAGATTCTACCAAACTATTATTAGCTTGACAGATTGTCTTACTACTTGTAGGTTTTCCAACCAGAGCTATAACATCTGGGCCCCAAAATAGAAATATTGGTGAAAAAATGTATAGTTCATTATGATAAATTACAGTTATAATTTACACTTTATAATAGTATTCTTATATTATAATTATTTATACCATTGAAAAGTTTTTAAGTTTTACACTCACCAAGGTTGCATTTATTTGATCAAAAATACAGTAAAAACAGTTATAATTTGATACATTTTAAAATAACTGTTTTTCATTTGAATATATTTAAAAATGTACAGTAATTTATTCCTGTGATGGAAAACCTGAATTTTCAGCAGGCATTACTCCAGTCTTCTGTGTCACGTGATCCTTTGGAAATCATATAAAATGCCTATCAAGAAACATGTATTACTATTGTCAGTGTTGAACAAAGTTGTGCTGCTTATTTTTGTGCAAACCCTGATAAAAAAAAAAATTCTCCAGAATTCTTTGATGAAGCATTTATTTGAAATAGAAATCGTTTGTAACATTATACATATCTTTACTGTCACTCTGCGGTTTCTCCATTAGGGCGATTGGGTGACGCACCACCAAAGCGCGAAAGGGAGGGATTTCACTGTTTGTTCTGCCTCTAAATAGTCCAATCAGCGTCGAGTCGCGTTTTGTATAGTACCGCCCCTTTTTGGGCGATTTCTGTCAGACTGAGAATCGCCCCGAGTGCTCTCATAGACTTCCATACAAAGATTTTTTTTTTTCGAACTGTAGGCACTGCAACCCCACAGACACGCCCTCTCTAACCATTCTCAGGCTTGAGGGGATCTAAACCTGTAGCAGAAGAACCACTTCTCAGTATTATTAACTCGTCGTTGTCTTTAGGTCACGTCCCAAACCCATTCAAGCTGGCGGTTATTAAGCCTCTTATTAAGAAACCACAACTAGATCCTAGTAAACTGTCATATTACAGACCCATTTAAAATCTTCCTTTTATGTCTAAAATTTTTGAAAAATTTGTATCTGCTCAATTGTGCTCCTTCCTGCAAAAAAATTATCTCTATGAAGAATTTCAGTCAGGTTTCAGGCCCCACCATAGCACAGAAACTGCACTTGTTAAAATGACAAATGACTTGCTTCTTGCATCAGACCAAGGCTGCATCTCATTGCAAGTTTTACTTGATCTTAGTGCTACGTTCGACACTATAGATCATGCCATACTCATAGATAGATTACAAAACTATACAGGTATTCAAGGGCAGGCTTTAAGATGGTTTAGATCCTACCTGTCCGATCGCTACCACCTTGTTCATTTAAATGGGGAGTCATCTCAATTATCACCAGTAAAATATGGAGTGCCACAAGGATCTGTCCTAGGTCCTCTGCTATTTTCGATATACATGTTGCCCCTTGGTAATATTATTAGAAAATACGGGATTAGTTTCCACTGTTATGCCGATGATACT
>NW_015505647.1:156378-161030 GCF_001515645.1 Sinocyclocheilus grahami
TTTGCTGTAATAATGCAGGGAACCACTCCTTATAAATCTCCTAACTGTGACATTTTCAGAAATAGAAGTCGCGTTTTTTTTCATCTGAAACGTGCTGCGATTTATATTACAAAGCCACTCATATAATGCAGAAACAATCAAGCAAGCAAAACACGCGCAAGGCGTGCACGTATTTGTACTGATGCAGAATAGTACAGCCTAGTGCAATTCACACAGGCTGCTAGATTTACTTTCACCAGAAAGTCGTGTATGCCTAAGGTTAAAAATAAATTACATTTATAGTGAATGTCCCTATAAATGGTCTTGTTTTTACGATTTAGTTTTAATCCAAATGATGTGTGTGCTAAGTGAGTGAACATCAAAGATCACACAACAGAAGTGCGTGTGTGCTCTCTCTCTCTCTATCACTCTCTCTCGGTCTCTGTCTCTGTCTCTCTCTCTCTCTCTCTCCCTACCGTTAAGTAACTTGTGCATTGTCTTACTTGCTTGTTTTTGACGTATCCGACCGAACTACAAACTTTCTAGTGATGTCTGTGAGAAAGGTATATTCACTCGACAAGCTCGCGCATCTGCGCCGGCGCGCGCTCAATCCACTCAGTGTGCTTTGCTTATCAACTCGTGCACATCAGCTATACAGGTGTTAATACTGAATGTTTAACATTATATTCATTGCATACATATACTTCGTAGACATCCTTAATCTCTAATAACTCCATTCTGCTGTCTGTTGTTCTGTTGTCAGTGTTTCATTGTCTGAATATGGCACTTATCACATGCTTTAACGAGTATGAGTATGAGTACAGGAGCTCAGTATCGGCCCGATACCGATACCAGTATCGGTATCGGTGCATCCCTAATGCCAAACCCTCAGAGGACCTCAGAATGATGCCAACCATGAAACAACAAACAGAACTAACAAATTTTGCTAAAAGTTTGATTGCATCATATAATAACTGCTGTTAATAGTGTTCATCGTCTGTTTGATTACGTCTTTAATTAATTTTTCCGTACATTTCTGCCATACGTACATTAGCTGACAGTCACCACTGATAAGCTATCACTAAATATTGTAGAAACTTAATTTGCTGTAAAGTTGCTTTGCAACGATTTGTATCGTGAAAAGCTTTATACAAATAAACTTGAATTGAATTGAATTGAATCTAAAGTGAGGCTGAGATGAAAAGAAAGAGAATAAATTGCAGGAGCTTAAATCCTCAAAAGCTACCTCAAATGCATCTGCTTCTATTTTTAACATTGACAACAGTCTGCTAGGCCCCAAGCTCCCTTATTGTAGCTTTCTTTATCAGTCATGCCTTTATTTCTCATAAAATTACTTTATATCTCAAATGATGACTTAATGACAGTGTGCTTTTTGTCTACAATGTGACTTTACATCATACAGCTAAGACTTAATATTTCACAATGGCACTTTATATCTTACAAAGTGACTTTTTTTTTACTACAGAATAACATACCATTGACCCATACACAAATGTGATTTATGTACATATATTAATTTCCATAAATGAAATATATTGTCATATATATGAGGTAAAAGCATGTATTAAAACTATTAGAAATTGGAACAATTTCATATATAAACATATATATCTAGACCACACAAATAAGTATATTTATGAATCTGTAATACATATATTGGACATACAGTATATATCATGTACATGTATATCCATCCTAAAACCTAAAAAGTACATATAAAAGATAATCATGCATTTAAATTATATATATATATATATATATATATATATATATATATATATATATATATATATATATATATATATATATATAACAAAAACATATATATAAACATACAGATATTTGGATATGTGTTGTTTAAATATATAAATTGCATATATAAATATATATTGTTGACATATGGTTGCTATGTATAATACCATATAAATATCATCATGGACATGTTATTAATATATGTACATATACAATTTTAATATGGGGATTTTATATGTTATAAACGTATATCTAGCCATAGAATGTACATATGTGAAAATTATTTATCATCTTATCTATAATATATGACAATATCACTTATATTGCGAAATATGTCATATATTACATTTCCATGGGGAAACATAATATACCATAGTGTGACTTTATTTGATACTTTATATCTCACAGCGTGATTTCGTTTTAATTTATATCTCATAAATTCAACTATATCCACTGAGCTATAATATATATATACAGTATATATAGAGAGAGAGAGAGAGCGAGAGAGAGAGGGAGAGAGATCAGTGACTATATCTTGTAATTGTAACTTTATATCTCACAGTAACTTTTTTCTTAACTTTATTCTCTTAAATTTAGAAAATTCCATGTTTTTTCCTCTTTTTATTTATTTATTTATTTATGTACTTTTATATGTATATATGTACAAATGTATATATGTATGTGTTCATTTATTTTCCAGAAATGGCCTCAGGATCTTCTACCAGAAGAATAAAACAATTTCTCTTTCATATTAAAAGATCAGTTATATGTTTTGAAGCTTAGTACGAAATGCAGTAGTTGAGTACATTGAAACATATCATTCGGATAAAATATTTGAACATTCAGAGGCCTGTTGTTGAACATGTTATTATGAGGCCATGTGACTGAGCAAAGACACTGTATTGGGTCTGAAGTGTGAAGATATATTTCATGTTTATTCCCAGCACAGTTCTCTGGTGTGTTTTTAAGCTGAAAATGTAGCCGCAGTTGTTGCCTGCATATTGTCGCTCCCTATGTTTCTCTGTTGTCTGTAGTCATTAAATTAACCCTCAGCAATGCAGGGAAGTGCATGGCGAGAGGGAATCAGGTTTGGGTCTAGAGAAAAAATTATCCCCCAAAATCCCAGGGCCATCTCCACCCCTGATGTGAGGGGAGTGGTCCAGGCTTGTTTTGGCAGGATTGAGCAGTTGACAGGCTGACTCTCCTGCATGCTGCTGACAGAGAGGAAGAAATGCAGCTTCTCAGGTCTGTGCCAGGCAATGGAGGCCAACAACCAAACAGCTGTGATGCTCCTTTCAGAAGCCCAGACTCTACAGCCAGACTGCAGACAGCATGTTCAAATCATGGCCCTGTTTCCCAGTAGCACCAGGTGCACCTAGAAAAATCTTCTTGAAGGACACGGAAAGTGTGTCAGCTGAGAGTTGAAGTCTCTGTTTTTAAAGCGGTTGTAAATGTGTCAAAATTCACTGAGTCAGACCAAATATTTTATAATAAATATGATTAAGCATTCTTTTTAGATTTCATTGACGTTTGAGGTTTTAGAAAAATGTTGCATCAGATGGTCCTGATTAACCAATTGTTACCGGCCATATACTCAAACATTGAAATCAGCATATTAGAATGATTTCTGAAGGATCATTTGACACTGAAGACTGTAGTAATGGCTGATGAAAATTCAGCTTTGTCATCACAGGAATAAATTACATTACAAGTATTTTAAAACAGAAAATAGTTATTTTAAATAATAATAATATTTCACAATATTACTGTTTTACTGTATTTTTGATCAAATAAATGCAACAAAAAAAATGTTTAATAATAAATAAAACATTTAAAAATCTTACTGATCCCAAACTTTTGAACAGTAATGTATAACTCCAAAATCCCAATTTAATCCTGATCAAACCCACAACAATCCTGACTTTGGATGTCTCATTCCAGTTTAGAGGCATACTATGGCATATAATGAACTAATTTCCCATAGAAAGGCATAGCAATTCATCTCTTTCAGTATAAAACTATAAGGCATGCAGAATAACATGCATACATCAACAGTATTACCCAAGAATATCATTTATTGAACTGTTTTCAAATGGTCAATACAAACTACATTAGCCCATTAGCCCAACAGTTAAGATCATTGCGTGTCATGGCAATTTGTCAGGTGTAATATCATTTCAGGGAAATATTTTGTGCAATTATGTAACAATTTATTATTTGACCTATTTGTATATGGCAAGGCTTTAACATACAATTAACTTGACAAATATGCTTGGGATTAAAATATGATTTTAGAAGCCACCCGGGGTTTGCCTGGCTGTGGTCGGAAAAGTGCTGTAATCTCCAAAATGCTCAGCCCACCCAATGATTTCTCTGTAAGAAATGCTTCTGTCCAAGGCTGCTAGTAATTAACTAGCATTTATTGCAAGATTTATGCAGTGCGGTTGCTTTATTTTTAACTCTCTCTTATTTTTATCTCTCTCTTTCATCCATACACCTCTGACATGATTTAACAACTTGGATAAGCTAAAGCTATGACTTTGCACATAGGGTAGCTGGAGAGTAATTGAAGGGTAATGTAATATTTAATAAGCATGCTAAGTGATCTTGAGCTACCTTTGTTGCAGTTCCAACATTAGTTCCCATAAAATTCCCACATGGAACAGAACAACCGCACAGTTATATAACACTCTGCATTAGGTTATCATCTTTACAAGGGCCTATGGATGCCTTTGAGAAAGTTGTGCTAATGAGGCATATACACTTAATTACTTATTTGTAGATGTTTAAATTAGGTGTTTTAATAAGTGTTCACTCCTCTTGGTAGTGTTCATGTTTTGTTGTTTTACTCCACTGAACCACAGAGGATACACATTGTCTTTTTCAAACTCAAAAAAAAA
>NW_015505647.1:161059-167619 GCF_001515645.1 Sinocyclocheilus grahami
TTTATTATTATTATTATTATTGTTGTTGGAACTAAGGCACTGTATATTTGTGTTCCAACCTAAACCAGTTCCCTAATTTTACTGAATTGCACAGACTACACATTTTTTGACTACACAAATAAATTTATTCATTCATTCATTTAAAAAAAATCATGTTTACATAGGGATGAGTGTGAGTACTTTTAGAAGACACTTTACATGTATGTATAGATATATAAATAATTATTCAGACCCAGTCATCAAAGGAGACGAGTGGGGTTTTTTTTGTTCACTAACCCAATCATAGAACCTATAATGTTATTGTTTGTAAAAGTCTGTGAAGCTACTTCAACAGTCAACAGCATCTAGTCCCACTCCAGTGTGAGTGACTCACATCATCAATCAGTCCATAGACGGCTAATGAAATATCCAGCGGAGGGTGGAGAAGGTTTGCCTCGCTGTAATGCAGAGCCTCGGGACAAATGAAAGGAAAACAACATTACCAATGATATCTCAGAAGCCACCATTCCTCTGACAAGCTGGAACAATAAAAGCTTTCCTCAAACATGTGAAATTCATCAAATCAAGGGGAAATATTTATTCTCCCGACATTAATCTAGGAGGTTTTGTTCTTATTATTCATCATTAATTTCAGCAAGATATTGCTAAGCTAACACATCTCCCTGAGTAAATGAAATATGTCTGAAGAGTTCATTTGTATTAATGAGAGGTTGTAGCTCCTGTTCGCTGCCCTTTAACTTCCATGCTTTGAAGGCTTTAAAAGAGCCTTCATATTATCCCCAAGCGCCACCTGCACACACAGAGGGCAAACAGACACTGATTCAGTGGCACGGAGAGGCCAAACAGGGCAGAAAGATAGCAGCTAAAGTGCTTATTTCCTCAGTCTCTTTATCCTTTCCAGCATGGTGAGATATTGACAGAAAGTCAGTTAACTCTAGCCAGTGGCAGCTGCATGGGTTTTGCATAATTAATTATTTATACCAAGCCAGACACACAGTAATTACTATCCAGATGAATATGATATTCTAATCAGCCATGCTTTAATTTTAATTGCCCTCCAGCATCTAACTGTCAGCGGTGGCCTGGTGTGATGAACTGAAGACTCACCGAAGTCTATTAGACATCTGCCTGAAGACCAGTGGCTGTGCTAGCTGCTATTTCTGCTGCTCTGTGTCAAAATCAATACAGCTAGCTTGTATGTGAGTTATGGATTGGTATTTTTGTCACAAATGTAAACCAGTAAGACGATTTCAAGGAATGATGTTCATCTGGTGCGGTTTGTTTTGGACTGCTTTAGATCGAGGCGCTTTACAATAATATTCCAGTGACAGATGGTCTGTGCGAAGTATTAGCCAAACTCATATAGTAGCTGATGTATGTAGACTGGAGGATTATTGGATTCTCTCATTCGAGGACAGTATGGTAATTCATGCTGCGTCTGATGTGAACTTTATCTTCTTCTCTTGAAACAGAGCTGAAATGTTATCAGGAGTCTTCAGCTATTCGTGAATGCCTATTGTGTCACTTCCTGTTCACAAGTAAAACTTGTGTTTATTTGATTCCTTGTCAGGCTGTTGGTTCTGCAGTGTGGTTGTGGGATAAAACATGTGAAAATTGACTCGCACTGAGAGAGATGCCAAGCAGTGACCTTAACCTCCTTGTCATTTGGGCTGGATACTGTATGCTAATACTGATGCCAGCAGTCCTGGCTATATGCGATATAAAGGTAGTGTCTATGTATACGGATGTAGTGAACCAAACATGTCCAAATCCAATCTTTGTGCCATATTCTGTCTGCTAAGATCCCTTCAGCTGGTTGATTTTTAAAGGCAGGGTAGATGTAGATGAATCTATGAAATCCCACAATTCTGTGTGTGTGGTTTAAATGGAAATGTAATTGTCGATATCAAAATTGAGTTGCTTACTAGTTAAAACTCCAGATACACAAATCAGATATCCATTTTTTACCAGTAAAAAATAATTTTTTGCTATCAGTAATAACTTTTACTACTTTTACTGCTAAAAACCTAAATTCATATGAATAATTACATTTTCACATGTTGTAATGTTAATTCTTGATTTGTAAATGTATTTTAACATGTTTAATTTGGTATTTCTGATATCTGAAAATGGATTTCATATGTCAATAAAACTTCTTTCAACTTAAAGCTGCAGTTAGTAAGTTTTGCCTCTTTGTCGCCATCTCCGTTTGAAAACCTGCAATTGCAGCTATTTGCGGAATTATCTTCCTTGCGTGGGTTGTGCACCGGCACGGCTCCTCAGCGCGGATGAATCTAATGTGTGGCTGTCAGTCACCGCACTGGTGTGGATACTGTATTTTGTATTCACAGATTCTACATCTTGAAAGTATGACTCAAATAAAAGTTTTCACTGGAAAATGTAATCTGAACAAATAAGAAACAACTGCTACTTTTGTTCTGATCAACTAAAGAAAAAAGCATTACAATAAATTGTGGTGATTGAACCTAATGATCGGTTAGCTCATATCACATCAAACCGTGCCAATTATTGTATTATTATTATACTTTGTTTTCAAATTGTTGACGTTAATAACATCAGCATTGCGTGGGTGCGTGTATTTAGTGTGTATTGGTGTTACCTGTAGATTTCAATTTCTGTACAGTCTAATCTCTAATTGTCATACCATTCGAATTTTGGTTTTGACTACTGATGAATCTCTAGTCTCTGATGACTGTCGTTTCGACCTTTCTGGATTACAATCCGCCATTTATTCCAGCTGCTGTGAGAAAAGACTATAAACGATCCGTCACCTGCAGCATCCTCACGTGCGATATAGCATACTAGCTAGGACAACTACTTTGTTTACAGACGTGACGTAATGATGCAAAGCCATGCTCAAATTTCCCGCGAAAACCTACCCGTACCACTCAAATGAGAAAACTTTATTAAAAGCTTACCTTTGTGAATCCAGCTAAAGTAAGGCTATAGTTTTGAACACTGGCCATATCATTGATGTAAAAAATGCTTTTTTACTCAAAGTAATTAAATTGATATCAAGAATAGACATTTGCACAAGTAAACATAATTATTGAAATAAAAATTATTTTTTATGATTTGCACATGTACATTTCTGATGTGAAAATGAATATTCAACTAGTCAGAAACTGGCATCTGTAGTTGCATTTAAAAGGCAGATAATTGTGAAGTTGCAGCTATAGAATTACATTTCTGCTAGTTTAATCTTAGTACAAAAATCCATATTTATGCAAGTGATTACATTTTGATTTTAAGAATTCACATTTTTACTTTTTTACACATTTTTTAAAGTAATTACGGATATCATAATTGTTGAAATCAAAAATTGTTAATGTCCAGTATTTTTGTAAACAACTTCTATAACTGCTAATAGTTTATTTCAAACATGTTTTTGGTGAATTCCAATGGTAAACTCTCTGGCTATCTCACCTTTTTCAAGCTGTTTGCAAAATTACTGTATATTTGCTACATTTACCATGCTTTCATTTACCAGATGCTTTTCCTCCAAGGTAACGATGCTGGAGCAACCTGGTGATTTACTCAAGTGTACAGTGTTGATAATAATGGACTCATAACTCATAATGTGCAATTCCTGTAGCTCAGCTGGTAGAACATGATGCTAGCAACACCAATTTCATAGGTTTGATTCCCTGTAAATGTTAAATGTTAAATGTAAACCTTGAATGAACTGAAAGATGCCTGTAGATGAAAATACACAATCTGACAAAGGAATAATTATAGATTTCCACAGGTCATGTGATGTTTTCCTTACCCAAGCAAAGCCTCAACCATTATGCAACCACATCACCTCAAAATGCTCTTCCTCTGAGAATGCAACATCAGGGTTGGCAACAAACTTGACCTTGTCTTTGCTGGAATCTTCCTCTCGTGTGTCTGATTATTTCTGTATCTCATTCCCACAGCTTCTTCACGCATAAATCCAGAGTCACCTTCACTTTAAGTCTTTGTACCCTTTCACCCATCACCCTCACCTTAGTGATTACCTCACTTCCACCATATTGACTGCTTTTCAGAAATGACAGCGTGATGGAAACGTCGAACCTAAACATTACCTTCAAATCATTTGACATCTTCTCCTCTGCAGTCTCAACACCATCTTGCTGCTCTTTTTCCTGACTATTTCTGGAGGGGAACAAATTGTGTAAGGTTTACTTTTAAAACAAGTAACATTGAATTAAATGTCAAATTAACTAAGTAGAAAAAATTTAATGGTATTTTCTTATAAAAGGTACTTCAAAAATCAAGTAATAAAACATTTTTACAGTGAAGAAATTTACAAATACGCTGTTCCCATTCAGTCAGTCACGTTCAACGTTACGTCAGTGACTGACGAATTGGGATCTCGCCCGAGAGCCCAATCACCTTCGAGTGTTAACTAAACAAGCCAATGACAGTTGGCGTGCGTGTTTCGCCACGCGCACCCCGCCCCGCAGCGCGGGTATAAAAGGAGAGCGCGTGCAAACGTTTCCTGACTATTTCTGGAGGGGAAAAATTGTGTAAGGTTTACTTTTAAAACAAGTAACATATTAAATTAAATGTCAAATTAACTAAGTAGAAAAAAATTAAATAGTATTTTCTTATAAAAGGTACTTCAAAAATCAACTTTGAAAAAATTATAATTTTTACAGTGTAGAAATTTACAAATACGCTGTTATAATCTGATATAATCTTATAAAATTAAGTTTTAGCACTGATATTTTGAAAACATTTATTTATCGTTTTTCTATCTCAATTTTCTGTGAATTACTGTACTTCAATGTTCATATATGAGCAGTTTATATGCTATTGGATTTATTTTCAATTTCACAAAAGAAATTCTTAATCGTAAACTGTGTGAAAAAAAGAAAAAAATCTGCCCCTTTTTTGTTATACTGTAAAAGAGGGAAAGAACTCAGAAATGCTCATGATTTATGGCAGTGGACTTTTAAAAGTGTGAACCTAAAAAACTAAAATGTTGAACTCTGCTATAGTGAGGAATCATCTCGTTATTCTGTGTAACCACATGAAAACTCTTGAAGAAAAAAAATGTTTCAGGTTGTTTGAAAGGAGGCAGCGACGAGATTGAGTGTGCTAGCTATTGATCTTCTGCAGGAGTTCCCACTGATGGTGAACGCGAAGTTGTATGATGACTGAAGTTTCAGCTGTTTAAGTTTTGTTAGAGCATCATCTACACTTTCAGTCCGCAGGAACAAAGACAGAGCTGAACTCAGTGGTAATCCTGCCTCCAAGGCTTGAGCGTAGAGGTCAGCAGGAAGCCAATGAAATCTCGAACAGAGTTAAGGAAGGTGGTATAGTTGCGTAGGTAGGAAACAGTAAAGTTTTTAGTCACCTAGGAAGAATGTAATGAGAAGAAGCTATCATTCATTCAGCTAACCTAGAATTAAGGCAATATGCAGGAAGGGAAGACTTTGCAGGGGTCTCATTGTCTGATTACACGTAGCATGTCAAGATGTTTTAGTTATGGAGATTTCTCCCCATGTAAAATTAGCTTTACACTCTAATGAGAGCAATGCATGTCAGTGATGCTGGTCTGATATGACTTATAAATGTCAGTGAGAGTCTCAATCGTTCAGATCATAAAGAGTTTATTCTTTTATCTAAAAAATCGGAGTGTGATTATCATTTACGTAACACATTTTTATTACTAAAATTGTCATGTCGGATTTAATTCAGTATGACAGAAAAGTCATACATTCTTTGATAATGTAATATTTTACATCACCTGAAGCATCTAGTACTTCATTATGTTTCTTGATGTGTTCGTTGAGACTGATTGAAGTTCACATTGCTCTCATTAGAGCTCTGCTGCAGTAACCTTGCAATCCACCTCATTAATGGTGATTCATTTTCATCCATGTTATCTGAAAGATCTGAATTGCAAAGTTGACTCCTCAGTGAGAAACAAAAAAGATGAAAACCTCGGTGTGAACTTAATTTGTGATCAGACAACCTCATGGGACTATAAAAGCATGACTTTTTTCTTGAGTGTGGTCTTTGGTATAATTGAGTATAATTGAGAATTTGGTATGAATTGTGCACTGTAGTACATTCATTTGTGGTTATGTTTTTTTTCATAGACAGCTAGCATATACAGTTGATTGATTAATATGATTGTATTGTAATAACAAATATGTTGTATTTGCATTTCAAAATCATCACAAATATACTATAAATATCTTGCTGATAAACAGTAGAATGTCTGCAACAAAACAACAATCACTGCAAGGAAAATGACTGCACTGTTGTGTTTTAAAACAGAAAATCAATATTAAAATATCAATGTGCATTTCCTGGAGGGAAAATAACAGTACTTGCAAGGCAGAAAAATAAAAGTGTCAAAGTTTTAGGTACAGTAAGTTTGGACTTCACGTTTGTTTCTTCAACTTTGTGTGCTTTTGTTTCAGAGGCTGATTTTTATTAAAACCAGAAGCTTTTTCCTATTCTATAAAGAGCACTTTAAACTGACATTTTACCACTTTACATTTATTTATGCTATTGTTAAAATACCTAAACAATAGAAA
>NW_015505647.1:169765-171592 GCF_001515645.1 Sinocyclocheilus grahami
CTCAGGGAACCATGGTTACATAAGTAACCCGAGACGTTTTCACTGGAAAATGTAATCTGAACAAATAAGAAACAACTGCTACTTTTGTTCTGATCAACTAAAGAAAAAAGCATTAAAATAAATTGCGGTGATTAAACCTAATGATCGGTTAGCTCATATCACATCAAACCGTGCCAATTATTGTATTATTGTTATACTTTGTTTTCAAATTGTTGACGTTAATAACATCAGCATTGCGTGGGTGCGTGTATTTAGTGTGTATTGGTGTTACCTGTAGATTTCAATTTCTGTACAGTCTAATCTCTAATTGTCATACCATTCGAATTTTGGTTTTGACTACTGATGAATCTCTAGTCTCTGATGACTGTCGTTTCGACCTTTCTGGATTACAATCCGCCATTTATTCCAGCTGCTGTGAGAAAAGACTATAAACGATCCGCCACCTGCAGCATCTTCACGTGCGATATAGCATACTAGCTAGGACAACTACTTTATGTTTACAGATGTGACGTAATGATGCAAAGCCATGCTCAAATTTCCCGCGAAAACCTACCCGTACCACTCAAATGAGAAAACTTTATTAAAAGCTTACCTTTGTGAATCCAGCTAAAGTAAGGCTATAGTTTTGAACACTGGCCATATCATTGATGTAAAAAATGCTTTTTTACTCAAAGTAATTAAATTGATATCAAGAATAGACATTTGCACAAGTAAACATAATTATTGAAATAAAAATTATTTTTTATGATTTGCACATGTACATTTCTGATGTGAAAATGAATATTCAACTAGTCAGAAACTGGCATCTGTAGTTGCATTTAAAAGGCAGATAATTGTGAAGTTGGAGCTATAGAATTACATTTCTGCTAGTTTAATCTTAGTACAAAAATCCAAATTTATGCAAGTGATTACATTTTGATTTTAAGAATTCACATTTTTTAAAGTAATTACGGATATCATAATTGTTGAAATCAAAAATTGTTAATGTCCAGTATTTTTGTAAACTCACAACTTCTATAACTGCTAATAGTTTATTTCAAACATGTTTTTGGTGAATTCCAATGGTAAACTCTCTGGCTATCTCACCTTTTTCAAGCTGTTTGCAAAATTACTGTATATTTGCTACATTTACCATGCTTTCATTTACCAGATGCTTTTCCTCCAAGGTAACGATGCTGGAGCAACCTGGTGATTTACTCAAGTGTACAGTGTTGATAATAATGGACTCATAACTCATAATGTGCAATTCCTGTAGCTCAGCTGGTAGAACATGATGCTAGCAACACCAATTTCATAGGTTTGATTCCCTGTAAATGTTAAATGTTAAATGTAAACCTTGAATGAACTGAAAGATGCCTGTAGATGAAAATACACAATCTGACAAAGGAATAATTATAGATTTCCACAGGTCATGTGATGTTTTCCTTACCCAAGCAAAGCCTCAACCATTATGCTACCACATCACCTCAAAATGCTCTTCCTCTGAGAATGCAACATCAGGGTTGGCAACAAACTTGACCTTGTCTTTGCTGGAATCTTCCTCTCATGTGTCTGATTATTTCTGTATCTCATTCCCACAGCTTCTTCACTCATAAATCCAGAGTCACCTTCACTTTAAGTCTTTGTACCCTTTCACCCATCACCCTCACCTTAGTGATTACCTCACTTCCACCATATTGACTGCTTTTCAGAAATGACAGCGTGATGGAAACGTCGAACCTAAACATTACCTTCAAATCATTTGACATCTTCTCCTCTCCAGTCTCAACACCATCTTGCTGCTGTAGCATTTGGACCAATCAGACACACAAATTTTTGTTATATTTA
>NW_015505647.1:173014-179233 GCF_001515645.1 Sinocyclocheilus grahami
TCCTTCAGGGAACGAGGGTTACACAAGTAACCTAGACGTTATAATCTGATATAATCTTATAAAATTAAGTTTTAGCACTGATATTTTGAAAACATTTATTTATCGTTTTATCTCAATTTTCTGTGAATTACTGTACTTCAATGTCCATATATGAGCAGTTTATATGCTATTGGATTTATTTTCAATTTCACAAAAGAAATTCTTAATCGTAAACTGTGTGAAAAAAAGAAAAAAATCTGCCCCTTTTTTGTTATACTGTAAAAGAGGGAAAGAACTCAGAAATGCTCATGATTTATGGCAGTGGACTTTTAAAAGTGTGAACCTAAAAAACTAAAATGTTGAACTCTGCTATAGTGAGGAATCATCTCGTTATTCTGTGTAACCACATGAAAACTCTTGAAGAAAAAAAATGTTTCAGGTTGTTTGAAAGGAGGCAGCGACGAGATTGAGTGTGCTAGCTATTGATCTTCTGCAGGAGTTCCCACTGATGGTGAACGCGAAGTTGTATGATGACTGAAGTTTCAGCTGTTTAAGTTTTGTTAGAGCATCATCTACACTTTCAGTCCGCAGGAACAAAGACAGAGCTGAACTCAGTGGTAATCCTGCCTCCAAGGCTTGAGCGTAGAGGTCAGCAGGAAGCCAATGAAATCTCGAACAGAGTTAAGGAAGGTGGTATAGTTGTGTAGGTAGGAAACAGTAAAGTTTTTAGTCACCTAGGAAGAATGTAATGAGAAGAAGCTATCATTCATTCAGCTAACCTAGAATTAAGGCAATATGCAGGAAGGGAAGACTTTGCAGGGGTCTCATTGTCTGATTAAACGTAGCATGTCAAGATGTTTTAGTTATGGAGATTTCTCCCCATGTAAAATTAGTTTTACACTCTAATGAGAGCAATGCATGTCAGTGATGCTGGTCTGATATGACTTATAAATGTCAGTGAGAGTCTCAATCGTTCAGATCATAAAGAGTTTATTCTTTTATCTAAAAAAACGGAGTGTGATTAAGTGTGATTGTCGGATTTAATTCAGTATGACTGAAAAGTCATACATTCTTTGATAATGTAATATTTTACATCACCTGAAGCATCTAGTACTTCATTATGTTTCTTGATATGTTCGTTGAGACTGATTGAAGTTCACATTGCTCTCATTAGAGCTCTGCTGCAGTAACCTTGCAATCCACCTCATTAATGGTGATTCATTTTCATCCATGTTATCTGAAAGATCTGAATTGCAAAGTTGACTCCTCAGTGAGAAACAAAAAAGATGAAAACCTCGGTGTGAACTTAATTTGTGATCAGACAACCTCATGGGACTATAAAAGCATGACTTTTTTCTTGAGTGTGGTCTTTGGTATAATTGAGTATAATTGAGAATTTGGTATGAATTGTGCACTGTAGTACATTCATTTGTGGTTATGTTTTTTTTCATAGACAGCTAGCATATACAGTTGCTTGATTAATATGATTGTATTGTAATAACAAATATGTTGTATTTGCATTTCAAAATCATCACAAATATACTATAAATATCTTGCTGATAAACAGTAGAATGTCTGCAACAAAACAACAATCACTGCAAGGAAAATGACTGCACTGTTGTGTTTTAAAACAGAAAATCAATGTTGAAATATCAATGTGCATTTCCTGGAGGGAAAATAACAGTACTTGCAAGGCAGAAAAATAAAAGTGTCAAAGTTTTAGGTACAATAAGTTTGGACTTCACGTTTGTTTCTTCAACTTTGTGTGCTTTTGTTTCAGAGGCTGATTTTTATTAAAACCAGTAGCTTTTACCTATTCTATAAAGAGCACTTTAAACTGACATTTTACGATATTTACATTTATTTATGCTATTGTTAAAATACCTAAACAATAGAAATCCATCATAAAAAATTAATATTTAAAACTATGATTAAACAAAGACTGAAATAATGAAAATATTGAAATATTTACTGTATAAAGACGATACATTTTTTTCAAAATTATTTTCTTGAAAGTCAGAAATTACCCAAAGTTGAAGAAACAATCATAAATTAAATAATCATAAATTCATAAATGACACTGAGCACACATCTTTTTTTTTTTGATTGGCTGCATGCAAAAATCAGCACAGTCAATGTGCAATGTAAAGGCACAAAAGTGATAATCATATGAAAGAAAGACAAGAAAGGAAACCAATCATAATCCACTATGAAATATTGCGATGACATCACTGTCAGTTACGTTTTGAATACTCAGCATATAACATACAGCTTGTAAGTCAATTAAAACCAAAAAACCTAATGATGAAATTATACAAACCAAAGTTTGATGTGCACGTTAAGTAGATCAGACCGAACAACTTGCAGAAGTTAAACATTCACAGTTAGGGGTTTTGAAAAACGCCTAAACAGAGTGTTTGAGAAAAATCAATACAGTACTGCCCTCCAAGCACTGTAATAAAAAAAAAACTAACAGGTGATGTTCCTCACACTTCAGGGCCTGAACATCCCTCCAAAAACACTGATGCTCGTGTGAATGGCTTCCATTCTATAACCATTATGTGCATGTCAGTGTGTTTCCAGACTCTTTGACACAAGCTGCTGAACAGGAATGCACAAATCCCTTTGAATTCAGCAGCTCCCAGATAGTAATCTGTGCCGGGGAGACTGTTCGCTGCCTAAATTGAGCCCTTGGAGACCACTCATCCAGAGAGAGAGCAATTATTAGAAGCTGTGGAGACCTGGAGGTGGACCCCCAGTCCCATAACTTGAGTTGAAGACAAGTTAAGGACCCTTGGCCCCCATTTAAGTCAGACCTGGGTTTGGTTTGTTCACAGCGGAGAGTGTACAAAGTACACAGTGAACAACTGGCTACACTGGTCTAAGAAAACAGCTTTCAGCTGATGCATTGATTGTGTTGATATCGAGACAAGCGAAAGTCTCAGATCTTAATGAGCAGATGCACAACGCATACTAATATAAATCATTAATCCAGGATGAAAGAAAGAATATAACCAGACCATAATAATCTAGAAATTAGTCTTCTTGAAGGTGAGAAAAAAAAACTTAATGTTGCTGAAAGTGCGAATCGTATTCTCCAAACGATTTATAACCTTCAGTGCGTCCCTCCTATCGTTCTAACCCACACAGTAATCAACCACTGTATACATTATAGTCAAAGCAGGTCCATTATTTGTTGTTATGTCCTAATATTATCTGCCAGCTACCCATATGTTACTATAATAATCATATTTTTCATGTTCTTATCTATTTATGCAGCACAAATCCATTCGCAAAGTAAATTAAATGAGTTCCATATAGGAGCTTTATAATTTTGCACAGCGAATGTATTTCAATAGCTGACATTATTGCTCGGTAACTTTCTTTATTTGTCTCCATAGCTGTCGGGAAGACCGAGCGATTGCTTATCTTTCACATTTGCATATAGAGATAATTGTAAAATGGCATGAGCTTATCCACCCTTAGAACTGTATACTTGATCGTTTCTAGTTTTCAATTCATTAATGAAATTTGTTCGAGCACTGGGTTGAATCATTGCAATAATTATAGGAAGGAAGTTATTATTTGAAGTTATCTCTAATTATGGGTTTTGTGTCCCAAATTTGCATACATAAATTGCAGTAATTATGTCACTATAATTAATATGATTTGGTCAACATATTATGATGCAGACAGTACAAGAGGTAAGCCTAAAGCAAAGAGATGCAAATATTTGCTCTCAAGAAACCACAACCAAGTGAATTCATTTATAAAGTTTGTTCTTTTTTTTTTTTTTATATAAATCACTCTAAATGTAAATTTATCACATTGCAGATATCTTTATCCACTACAGTAATTCAGGGTATAAAAGTTGATATTAGATTTGCTATGACGCATACTGTCAAGTTCTTGTATTGTACATAATCTTTCTGTTATCTTTAGGTACACCATATGAATTATGAATGATAGGATCAGTGATTTGTTTGGCAAAAACACAGTAGAAACAGTAATATTTAGAGTAATTGTCATCTATTTTAATATAATTTAAAGTGTAATTTATTCCTGTGATGCAAAGCTGAATTTTCAGCATCCATTACTCCAGGCTTCAGTATCACATGATCCTTCCGAAATTATTCTAATATATTGATTTTGTATTGAATCAGTGTTTATCAATGTTGAAACATTTGTGCCGCTTAATATTTTTGTGGAAACTGTGATTTATTTATTTATTTTATTTTTTATTATTTTTGATGAATATACTGCAAAGTTCAGAAGAACAGCATTTGTTTCAAATATAAATATTTTATAACAATTTAAGTCTTTAACCTTTGTATCCTTGTGATTAAAAGTATGATTTATTTAAGAAAAAACCTTACTGGCCCCAATTTTTTAACTGTATTTTAGGATACACAAGTCATACAGTACAGTACAACAGTATATGTGTCCATATATGTAGCTCATGTTCCATTTATAGTGTTTTTCGTCCATTTTATTACCTACCAACTAAGAAGCTTAAGTGTGATGACAGAAGAAATAATGGAACACTTTTACTCAAGCCACACGGCTTGAGGTATCATTCAAGTTTGTAGCCTGAATGGTGTGGCATTATTTACAGGCCAAGTTTTGAAATATCCTTAACCCGTAAAGTCCTCGTGTACTGGCTTGATTAGCAGTTTCTCAGTGTGTTGTATTGAAACGGGATGTCAGGGCAGGACATGGAAGTCAACAAAGAGCCCTTCCTTCCTTTTATAACATATCCAATAGAATTTAGTTTAAGTCACTGCTTGGTAAATCTACACTATATATACTTATTACAGCTAATTATAATAATTTGAGTATTTATAAGAGGAAGAGGGGACGCTCTTGTATTAGAAAGCATTTGATTGGACACAGTTTCTCCTGTGTGTTCATCAGTATTTCTTTAAGTTTTTCTTTAAATAATCAATATATAAGGTTTTTTCAAATATGTTTTTATGTCAAGGGCTTCTCTGAATGTCAGCTTCTGTATGAATTATTTCAGTGTTTCTAATGACATTACAGACGTTTCTACATCTGTATATAATGGATGAGCCAGTCTAAGCACTTTCCATTATTATCTGCAAGAGAAGATCTCCCCTGTATAATTTTCTCTGTCTTCTTAGGATGTCTCTGATCTTGGCAGTTGTCCAGTCAAGCTGTCATTTCAAGGCCTGCACCCTAAGACCGCACTGATGTGGTGCGCACACTGGGGCATTCGTGCCTGGCATCTGCCAAACATACTGAAAACTGTCAGCCGCTCGCTCTGTTTGTCAGTGAGTAATTGGCACACAGCGAAGCAGACACATGCAGGTGGCTGTCTGCTCTCGGAGGTACCTTCACTTCTCTCACTAGAGGCCCCCTGGGATGAGTTTGAGCCGGGGCCTCCGCTGCTTCAGGCTGTATTGTGTATACATTACAGCCAATATCCTGCACTCCTCCACAAAGTTTAAGTGCCCGAATAAAAAATAATTGGCCGTCTGGAGTCGCATGTTTGACATGTGTTCAATTCTTAGGTCTTGAACTTTATTTCTTAAAGAAGGACCGTTCTTTCTGTTGTTTGTTTGTAACAGATGGCATTTGTTCTGAGGTCCTGCGAAAGCTGTGCCTCCTGCGGAACGACGGAGTTAAAATTCAGCAGCATATGCGATTCAGCAGGGGTGTTAGTCACGTTATACTAGCCAAATCCCAAACAGGTTGTAAAATCAGGTCTGTCACTAGTTCTTCTGTTTAGATCTCTGGAGTCATGCAAAAAAAAATTATGTGGTGTGCTGAGATTTACAGGAGCTGGACAACTACTGGTTAGCTGTCAAAAAGGCATGGAAAAGTTAGTGAGCAGAACACAAATTCTCACATGACATGTCGCGTGGACCGTTGACAGGCCGCTCAGACACATGGACTCTTGTTTTGCATGTTTTTTACGCTAGGAGGAAAACCATTGGATGATGTGAAGATCTCATAATTACACTAATTATTTACTCTGCTTGGTTAGTTTTGTTTCAGTGCTTCTCACAGAAAAGATAAAGAATAAACAAAGATGTCTTGCAGGCATTTTTTCCTGGATGTGTACATGATAAAAGGGAGAAAAAAAACGTAAACATCTATAATAAAACACATGAGCCAATTTTAGAAATGTTCCTTTCTTTTTTCCCTTTTCTTTTGTTTTTTTTATTTATGTATGTATGTATGTATTTATTTATTTGTTTATTATGGTTTTGGGGGGGG
>NW_015505647.1:179449-202724 GCF_001515645.1 Sinocyclocheilus grahami
GTTTTTTTTTTTTTTTGTTTGTGGTGTGGGGGGGGGGGGGGGGATTCAAACAAAGTAAAAGTCTTAAAATGTCTTGTGGTATACATATATATATATATATATATAATTAATAATAACAAACAGTTTTTTACATATTTTTATATTAATTATTTTTCTACAAAGTAATAGTTGATTATGCCAAACTTCTTTTCAAAAACTGTATCCATTTTAATGACTTTTTTTCTTCACTATGATATCAGGACACTCTTATCACCTTGACACTTTTTACTTCATGCCCCTAAAAATGAATTTTACTAAAGAAATTAAAAACATGCTCATTATAGAAGAGAACATGCTCATGAATAGCATTTTAATGCATTCATATAAATGAATAGATCCGGGGGGAAATGAGCCCTCAAACCCTAGAGCTACTGGTTGTGGGCAGCACAATGTCGCGTAAGCAGAATTGCATTGGATTTATATGAGCCTCTTGAAAAGCCTGAAATTCCTGGTTGCTCTCTAAAGTTTAAATTGATTTTCTTAGAGAACCAATGAATCATTATGAAAAACATTTAATAGATATAAACTAGTTTAATATACCCAAGATAATAGGAGACCCTGAAAAAGCAGAGGGATGTCTTGCACCATTAAAAATGTGCTGTTATATTAATCAGTCATTGCCAGAGTCTCTGCTGAGGTTGAAGATCATAGAAAACTCCGGGCTCTAACAAAGAATTAGGATCTGCACCTATTTCTAGGGAATTTGCATTTCACATGTATTAGTACTGTTCGTATTGTAACTGCAGTTTCCTTTAGTGCACATGTCATTGAATTTGACCTACTTAAGTAATTGTCACAAACACAATATGCACTTTTCCCTTGGTCGCTTTGGTGAAAACATCATCTGCTTCAAACGTAAATATAAATGTATTCACATGTATACTGAATCTGTTGGGAAAAACGAACCAGAATTAGTTCGTCCATAATTATGAGTTGTTTTTCTTATGTTGCTGCGGATTAAAATTTCATGTATAAAAATATATTGAATCATTATTAACGCTTGAATGATAAAAAATACATACCTGCTACATAGCAACTATGAAACAAAGGCATATTTAATTCTGGGAACAAAGTCATGCATTCAATTTGTTCACGTTTTAATGTTCTCCTACCAACTGAGTGGGGATTTCAGAGAAGCTGCTTGATAGCTCTAGTAGCAGTAGCATAGACTAAATTATAAAAAGCAGAAGGGTTTTGCAAACCATTTAAAAAACAAGTCTCTTAATACTCTAAAATGATTAAGCTGAAGCACATTTTTCACATTTCAACCAATTTGTATGTAAAGCGCATCTCTGCAAGAGGAGACAATGGGACCCATAGGAAACAGCACTCTGTATAATACGACAGCACGGCTCTCCCGTTGACACTCAGTCGAATCAGGTCATTGGAAAGCCAGAGCAATGGGCTTCCCTGCTGAGTCCTGTGAGCCAATCAACTGAACCCTCTCAGAGGCATAAATGTGATCCGTAGCTTAACAAACATACCCTCCACTGCTGCTTGACGGTTAAGTTGTACTTAAGAAAATTGCGTTGAGGGGTCGCGGGGCTCTCGTACCATCTAGTGCCCAATGAAAAAGAAAAACAGTCATGATTTTTAACAATGGCCTGTCTATTTACATGATATTTACCTCATACTGGATTGGACTGGGGTCTGCGTTGTACACGAGGGAAGATATCCATGCTAAAAAGTCCCTTCTCATGAATGGGTTCGACGCTAAAGTGCTTTTATGTGACGGCCTTTATAAAGGTTTCCTTTCCACCAGAGAATTTCGGTCTGGTGCGTAACCTTGCAGTAAAAAGAGGACTCACCAAGTGAGCTGATGTGAGATCGAGGGGAGTATCTGAAATCTCATTAATCTTGTTATTTTTTTTACATAACATTGTAAATGTGTTCCAAGGGCAGGAAAATGTGAACACTTCCTGATGTGAAGAGCATTTGTGGACACGCAATGGCTTTCCCAACTGCTGTTTCCATATATTTGCGATGTACTGTAGACAGTGATTCGCCAGGACTGCTACATGTGGAATGCATCTCTGGGGTAGCAGAAAAAACTCTTAGCTGCATTATACAACAGTCCCATGTGGGCAATCAGAGCTCTGACTGTGGATTATGGTTTCACTAAAAAAAGGGATCTTTGGTACGGTGTCTGTGGGAGTTTTTCACACTGCTAAAATTCAATAAAATTTAGTGCAGCAGGTTATGTGTATGTCTGGGAATAAGGAATAAAGAGGGTAATATTCCCATTGGTGGGTACAGACCAGACTTGATCTAATAATTTACAGTAGGTTTCCTGAAGTCCAGCTGAACACTGTTGTAAAGTTCAGGGAATGTATCCCAAATTATGAACTGAACTAAGGTCATTCAACGGAACACTAATTCATTTCTTTCAGTACAGAAAGACATCCAAGTTCACTTCCGAAGTCTGTGGTCAGTGAATGAGCGGTACCTTGTGATGCCAACGTACAAAGTCTCTCTCTACTTCATCATTTACTTCACTTCTTTGCTAACCCGTACAGATTTCTGTCTTTTGTGTAACACCAAAGGAGTTATTTATAGTAGAAAGTCCAAGAGTTTTACAAACTCTGCCTACGCAATATCTCTGCATCTCAAACATTACAGTATTTACATTTGTTCAGGTTTAGAAATGTAAAAACTTTTCTGAATCCTTTATATCAATATTATAATTATATTTATATAGATTCATTTTAAAATTATATAGATAACCCATCCCAGCTCTTCTCACACAAACCACTTCTCAACAATTTCACAAACAACATAATAGGCTGATAAATGCACAGTGATGATTCAATTCAATTCAATTCAAGTTTATTTGTATAGCGCTTTTTTACGATACAAATCGTTGCAAAGCAACTTTACAGAAAATTAAGTTTCTACAATAGTAGTAGATTATCAGTGGTGACTGTCGGTTAATGTACATATGGCAGAAATGTACGGAAAAATCAATTAAAGACGTAATCAAACAGTCGATGAACACTATTAACAGCAATTATTATATGATGCAATCAAACTTATAGCAAAATGTGGTAGTTCTGTAAGTTGTTTCCAGGTTGGCATCATCTGAGGTCCTCTGAGGGATTGGCATCATCTCTTCTCAGGTGTTCTGGATCCAGACTGAAGCTTGTGTAAATCGCAAAAACAGATAAACAAATAGAGACATAATTAGCGTAGCTGCTGTTCCAACCAAGTAAAATTAATGTGTTTAACCCAATCTAAAGAATGATAATGCCCATTTTATCGGATATAACTGCAGTCAAAGATTATGAGATGCATTATTTGAATGCTTGGCCAAAGAGATGTGTCTTTAATCTAGATTTAAACAGAGAGAGTGTGTCTGAACCACAAACATTATCAGGAAAGCTATTCCAGGGTTTGGGAGCCAAATGCGAAAAAGCTCTACCTCCTTTAGTGGACTTTGCTATCCTAGGTACTACCAAAAGTCCAGAGTTTTGCGACCTTAGGGAGCGTGATGGATTATAGCGTGGAAGAGGACTAGTTAGGTACGCAGGAGCTAACCCATTAAGGGCCTTATAGGTAAGTAATAATATTTTGTAACTTATACGCAACTTAATAGGTAGCCAGTGCAGAGACTGTAAAATTGGGGTAATATGATCATATTTTCTTTACCCGGTAAAAGACTCTAGCCGCTGCATTTTGGACTACCTGTAGCTTGTTTATTGAAGACGCAGGACAAAAGTCAAAGTCAAGTGAAAGTCAAAGTCTGCTTTATTGTCAATTCTTCCACATGTACAGCACATACATACAGAGAATTGAAATTGCGTTACTCTCAGACCTTTGGTGCATACAGATAACACTAACAGTAGAGTATAAAAATACAGATAGAATTAAATATAGATACAACTATCCAAATATACAATAAGGACATGTAAAAAAAAATAAAAAGTTAAATAAAGCAGCACAAGGCACATGGCAGATAGAGTGCAAACCAGTGTAGTAAACAAACAGTGCAGATAAAATTATTGTAGTGCAAAAGAGCTTATTCAGTCTGATTAAAGTGACAAAAAGCTCAGAGAGCAGTTCTTTACCACTTAGCAGTGCATTACAATAGTCCAGTCTAGAGGTCAATAATGCATGAACGGTTTTTGTATGGGTAAAATAGCTGGAAGCAAATGACACTGGAAGCCTTGCACATTCAAGTTACAAATGGCCTTGTCTGCTCTTACATCAAAGATAAGGTGGATACTATTGTATAGATATTTGCAATCATTTTAAAATTGTAAAGCAATGGAATCCCTTTAAATTAGTTGAAGACAGCATCAGAAATCACACAAATTAAATGTTGAATAAATGTGATGGCATTAAACGTATTGGCTTAATCTTCGATTAAATACAATCAAATTAACCTATTAATTTCATGACTTCAGTGTTCTGTGAACCTAAATGGATTTATGTTTTTTTTTTATTTTTGTAATTTTTGGAGCTTGACAGTCACTGGCCCCAATTTACTTTCATGCAAAGAGAAGCTCGGACATGCTGCTGAATTTCTTCTTTTGTGTTCCGCAAGAGAAATAAGTAACACGGGTTTGACGGTGAGTAAATCATGACAGAAACTAATTTTTAACTGCAGTTAACTGCATTTTTCCTTCCATTTTCTTTCTGTTGTATCTCACATACCTCGCTGTATTGAAGCTTGTAATTTTCTGAGCAATTCTGGAATTAATATAGCGACACTTCTCATGCTACTGTCTACTGTCATGTTTTGTTGAAGTATTCCTCAATTTTAATGTAAATATGTTACATTCAGTAACAGTCAGTGATCCAACACTTAAGTTATAGTACCAAGCAAAAAAAATGTAGCAGCACCTTTGCCTGTCAGCCACCGACCACAGCTATTCTGCTTGATTAATCAATAAACGATAGGCAGTCTTACCCAATTAGTTTTGGCACACAGGGAGAAGGGAACGAGAGGTGAAAAAAAACATACTCTACGTTGATGCACATCTTAAGGCCGTCAGACCAGACCTCATCAGGTGGTATTGATTTAGCCTAGCCGCATTGAATAAGCACCAATCTGATGGCGCTCAGCCCCTCATCATTAAGCTCTTCTCCAGAGTTCTGTAGCCCCCTAGAGTAAGCTGCCAGTTCTGCCCCATCCACACTCATTCAGTGCGGTAATGTCATAGCGACGACCCCCTGCTGGTGATAATAGGGGTGAAAATCAGGTCTGGGCATCAACATAAATCTCATCCCTCAGGTGTTAGCCCGCTGGTAATGAGGACAGCCGCTGTTTCCCCCCCCACTTCCTCTCGCATCACACGAGCATGCACACAGCCAAATGAGAAGAGGAAGGAGCTGTGCTGTTCTCTGCACCTGTTTTGAGCTTGATTGGAGGATAGTCTGCTGAGATGAGCTCCACATGGCACCCAATTACGTTCCTGGTGCATTTTTCATGGTAGGAGTTTGCTAGCCGTTTTGTTTGTGTTCATGTCAGAGTTCAGTTGTACTGGTCTGATAAATGTTGCTCTGGCTGCTCGTTACAATATATTTATTCAGGTTCAATAGAAAGGTGCATGTGCAGAACAACACCCCTTGAAGCAAATGGATCAATATTTGAATTGTTAAACAAATGGACATTTTTCACACCAGGAGTCTAGAACGAAAATTATTCACGGGGTGTAAATTGCTTCTGCACTGACCATCTGACCTTTGACCTTGCTCATTTAGAGCACCTGCGTGATCTGAATGCAGCTCCGACTCTTATTAGTCACATGGGCCAAAAAAATGGTCCCACAGCAATTTGGTGAGAAATGGTGTTATGTTTGAATTAGACTTTAATTTGCGGGCAAAAAATAAATAAATAAATTGAGCATATGATGGAACTCAAATTTGCAAGAATAGTCTTCCCAAAAAATTCCCCTCAAAGAAAGCCAAAATGAAACATTGAGTGTGAACTTTCACCTTGTGCTTAACAGATGCTTGTGAACAGAAGTTGCTTGCCTCAGTAGGTATCCATAGCAACAAAAGTATGCCTGAGTATTTTACATTGCTGTTATTTAGCATTTGATTACTGATTTGTATATTATTATACAAATATGTCTTATAACACTTTTCACACTCTCTCTGGTTTATTTAATTTGTCTACTAACATGTTTAACAGAATTCTTATTTCTGTCTTTTACAATATCTCAAATAATGTTTCAGATGTTTTTTCATTGACAAAATTAAAACTTGATTGGAAATGACAAAAAATTAATTTAATATTTCTTTCTTTTTTAATAATATTTTTTTTTTAAATAAATGTTTTGCTCCACACATATCATGTCTTGTCAGTAATATAATATAATATAATATAATATGGCCTTTTTATGGCTTTATTGGATAGGACTGTATACAGATAATAACAGGGGAACAGGATCAGGAAAGGACCTTGAGCCAGGAATCAAACTCGCAGTAAGAAAAGAGTTGAAATCTGAAATCTAAAAACCAACCCCTGGGACATAAAGTACCTGAAATTAAAGAAAAATTCAGTTTGGTGTCACTAACGGCATGTAAATTTGGGGAGACCGGGAGTAACATTTTTTATGTTTTCCTTTATAACTCACAGACTACTTGAACTACACTAGTTATCTTTTTATACAGGAAACAAATATAGGTGCATTAATTAATAATACAATTGATTTATTTTCACTAATCAGGACAAGACTACAATATTAAATTAAATGCAAGAAGTCGATTGAATCACTGAAAAATAAGTCATATTAACCCACTGTATCTCAAATAAAAGCCTACCTCAAAGTAATCACTATAATACTGTAGTATCTAATAGTTACTTAAGGCTTCTTTTTTTGTATATGGTTCAAATTCTTTATATCAGTCATCATATGCATTCAAAAAGCGGAAGCCTATTTATATTTTTGCAGAAGACTTGGCAACTATTCTAGTGGTAACTAGTTTTTAATTATTTTTACATTTAATATGTTAATATATATATATATTTGTTTGTAACTTTGCAGATCTTTTTTTATGCTCAAACAGCAACATTACAGACTAAAAGTTGAAAAAGTGAAAAAGTGTAATAGGACCCCTTTAATGAGCATGTGCATCTGATTGGAGGAATTGAGTGTGTTACACTTGCCCCCTGTTACAATTGCCCCTGCTCTCCCCTGCATACTTCACCTTCAAAAGTTTTAAAAGTAGATTTGATGGGAAATTTTATTATAATTCACACCTTAATTCCCCTGTATCAACCTGTGGTACAAATAAAAATAAAGGTGCTTCAAAAGGTTCTTCAAGCGATGTCATAGAAGAACCATTTTTGGTTCCAGAAAGAACCATTCATTCAAAGGTTCTTTAAAGAACCATCTCTTTCTTGCGTTTTTGTAATCTGAAGAACCTTCTTTCGCCCCAAAGAACCTTTTGTGAAACAGAAAGGTTCTTCAGATGTTAAAGGTTCTTTATGGAACCATTTAGACAAAAAGGTTCTTCTATGGCATCGTGAAGCACCTTTATTTTTAAGAGTGTAGTTCTTTAGCACAAGTTTGACTACATCAACAGATCGACCTCACTATTTCTAGTGAATCTACCTTCCTGATGGAAACAAATGCATTATGCATGCTCTGTGTCTGAGAAGCTGCATTTAAAAGCCCAATGCTGTACACCAGTGCCCTGAGATGTTTTAGCACACAATCAATAATTCCCCATCAGCCCAAGCGGATTCAGAGAGACCTGCAGCACCGGCTTTGAAGTCCTCTGACAAGTTAAACCCAGTCCAGTCTTTAGAGCACTAATGGCCACCCTCATAAGAGCCAGAAATGTCTTATGTTGTATTTCTTTTCATTTTCGAGCAACACAATTGAATGAAATTCAGGGTATTAGAGGATCACTTGTACACTAAGTCCTTGATAGCCCTGAGTTGTGGCTGTGGGAAAAAACAAGGAACCTAACACTTTGAACACGGCATCTGTTTGCCAACCGCAAGAAACAACAACACTTTGAAGGGATGACAGCACCAAATAAACTCACCGAAAGCCCTGCATATTTTCAGTTGCAGTTTTATTTGAGGGGAGTAAGAATGCCCTCTTGCGATGTTTTCTCTGAAAGGTGCTGTAGTCAAAGATCCCCGTACATTTGAGCTAATGAGACCAGTCAGGCTCTTAAGTCCTTGAACAAGCCATTGATCAATTAGCAACGATGCTACTTTCACACCCTCTGTGTCTCATTTACAGTTTTCTTTGATTGATATTCTGATTACAGCCAGAACAAAAGCCATTCCCGGGAGAAAAAAAAGGATATTCCACCACAAGACTGAAAACGAAGAGTTATTGCTCGCTTTTTGTTCCTTTTCATTTTTTACTTAAAATATATTTTTCTGTCTCATCACTAAGGCACTAAGGTAACCACATCAGCAGGGGTTCGATATGGTGCAACACAAAGGCAATCTGAGACATGGTGGTGACATCGCTGCACTGTGAATAGTCTTCAAAACTCACTTCTGTCAGCAGTGCTGTAAAGTTTAAGCTCAAATAATGTGTCTGAAGTTTTTTTCTTTGTGACATAGGACAGTGTCATGATTTGGAACTAATTCACACTTTTTGGTTTACAGACTAGAAAAATATGTATAGCCATATTAAAATTAATTGGTGTGTCAGTTTCTGTCAGAAGCCTGTATTTGGCAACCACATGCTGGCACTAGTGCATACCACTGTAAATGTCATTTACTACCTTTTAACAGTTAAATCAATATATATATATAATAATTGTACATTACTAGTCATCAGTAGCTTGGTGGAGAAAACAAAAGTTGTATTTAAGTATATTACGACCAGGCTGGTGGATGAGACATGTTGAAAATTAGTTAGCCTAATATTTTATATATATATATATATATATATATATATATATATATATATATATATATATATATATATTCAAAACTCATACTGTATTTGTATGTTTTAAACCAGATTAATTACTATTCATTATTATTTTTGATTAAGCCAAACTAACAGCTATCCTGCAGTTTGAATCTCAAAAGTTCCCTTGGCTTTTAAACAGTTGGATGCAGAGAGATTAATGTGTGCCAAATTCGACTGAGCTTAAAGGTATTTAGAGGCATGATCTCTTCCCCCTTTAGTAAGCCTGAAGGGGGCTGACCACTGATACTCAATTACTCCTCTCACTTTGTGGTCTGAGACTCCAGAGACCAACTGCGGACATCCGTCTGTGGCTGAGACAACACACTCCATCTTCACCTCATGATGCGAGAGTGTGACATCAGGCAAGGCCACACGAGAGAGGTCTCTGGCTGACAACATGTAGCACCTCATCCGCATCAGACAAAACATAAGGGACTATCACAGACGCTGCTGTAATTGGTGCTTCCTGAACTGGAACTTACAGCCAATTGGTTGCTGGGCAGACTTCATTTTGGGAAGGTGTTGGTAGAGCTATTATGTTCAGTGTGGAGAAGTAAATGTTGATGGGCAGTAGGCTGTAGATACCTATTTATGTGTACAAGACCCACTTGCACTGTTTCTTTGGTTAAAGTAGGATAGTGACCACCTGAGATGATTTTAAAACATTGAGAGAAACTACAAAATAGATACCCACTTCTAAGTTGTTGCTGTGGTATCCTATTTCTGTACATGGTTCCTTTTTTAAAACTATGCTGTTATTCATTAGCAACAAGCCACCAAGGCAAAGGTAGCCATAAAGCAAGTTTGTAAAAGAGCTATCTGGATAGAGAGGTACAATAAAGCACTGTAACAGGGAGGACGTAACGAACAGATCGATAATGACAACTTTGTTTTTCAAGGTGTCATGTTCCACGGGCCAGTAACTCATTCACAGTTAGCTGTGAGGGTCTTCCCTGTGTGATTTGGCTGCCCTCATCTAGAGTAATCAATTCAAGGAGATGCCATGAACCATTAATTAGCCTGACCAATGAAGCTTATAATTAAGCATATGCAGTGCTCTTACAATTTACAGAAGGTGAAAACTAATCCGAATGCCCAAATTAGATCTGAAGAACTTACAGAAACACTGTGAGAGTTTATAGACCTTGCTTTTTATAGACCTAGCTTTTCGGCAGGTGGTTAACTCAAACAGAGCAATTAAAGAGTACCTAAAAACTCCATCTGACAGTAGGTTTGTTTGGATACTCAAACAAAACAACTCTGGAGTGTTGATTTATTAAAGCAGGACATTAGAACAAATTGTTAGTGACTTTACTTTCATCTGCATGGGCAGTGGCTGGGTTTGATCACAAGCTTCGGTTTCTCACTAGTGTCCAGCAGAAATGCCAATGATTCTGCATCAGAGCTTCAATAGGAATTGCCAAAAATTGGGATGGTGAAAAACATGATAAAAACATCGAGGATGTAGGCAGCTTTTAAAGACTGTATGCTCCTCGGCCTAATGATCCAGTCTTTCTAGGACTTAAGGGGTTACCACAGCAGGAACAGAAAGTGCTGAAACAAGGGGGTGCATTAGCAGTGAAAGATCCCCTGCAGCATCTGCAGGCCAGGGAAACACACAAGGGGATATACTGTAAGATCAATTACCAGCATTTTGCCTCCTACAGTGAGAGGTCGAGGGAGACCCCTGTCAGACCACTTACTGGGCTGACCACCACTATGTGCTTTACTTCCCGATTGCAGCTTCTCAGCAATCTTCTCAAACACCTTTTCTTTCCATGCTTCTGCAGCGTACCTTCTCCCCTCTTGGAAGGTAAGATGAGACACAAGGTGAACAGAAAAAAACCTCATATGGTCACTTGTCCCGTCCCAAGCATGGAAACGGTTCAATAAAGCTCTTGTGTTGCCTGATTGACACTACCCTGCAGAGAAGACATTTGTCAGTGGTGGACAAGGTGCTAGTGGGGTCGTCCCTCATGGGACTTCAACTTCTACAGTCTCTGCCAGACAAAGAAAGGTAACATGTCAGGTGGACACACATCTAATCAGGCCTGCCACACAACAAGCTCCATAAAGTGTCAGTTAGTCCTTCTACAAGACCGACTTTCTTGAGGTGCTCCAGATAAACAAGCTTTGACCTTTGCGGCACTTTGCACACCAGTCTACAATCTTTACAATTCTCTTACAGAACAAACCATCTGTCTTGCCTTTTCACCTCCCAAAGTGAGAGTATTGGCGCTGACAGTGTCCTGTGTGAAACCATTACCGTCAGATTCTTCAGCCATAGTTCGGAATACATTACCTCATCGTTCTCCGTTGTTTCGTCAGAACGCGCCAGTTCTTAATCTTCCAGTTTAAAGGGTTCATTCAGTCCCATTAATTGGCATGCTTGTGGTTTGTCAGAGCCTCATTAATGAGTAAGCCTGTTACGTGGCTCTGCCGGTTCCGCTTCAGTGAGCACATCTGCCTATGCTAACCCACAGAATCACAGAGGTGTCAAATTGAGGTGCACACCCAGCAGGTATTAGCATATTGTCACTTTTGCCATTAAAAGCAAAGCTGAGGAGATTATGATCCCATTCAGAGGGGAAGAAAGACACAGACATGAATGATGGCACATCATATGATCCTTAATAAAAGGAGAGCTGAGAGGAAGTATGGAGATGCATACAAAATATGGAGTCTAATCAGAGCTCGTTCGTTCACTCTCTCTCTCTTCTCTTCTGTCTTTTTCACCCCTGTCTCCCTGTCCCTGTCTCTCCTTCTTTCACTGTCTGTCTGCGGTAATCAATGACTTAACAACAAAAGGTCTGGTCCACATATTGCAGCTTATTCTTATTCTGGCCAGGAAGACTGACATAGACAGCAACCATCCACAGTTTGGTTCAGGGGCAAATTTATCTGGAGAAAATAATGGACAATTGATAGAAGTGTTGTTAACTTTATATGTATGTGTGTATATATACAGTGGGGAAAAAAGTATTTAGTCAGCCACCAATTGTGCAAGTTCTCCCACTTAAAAAGATGAGAGCTTGTATGTCTTCCATTTTTTAATAATTGCTCCCACAGTTGATTTCTTCACACTAAGCTGCTTACCTATTGCAGATTCAGTCTTCCCATCCTGGTGCAGGTCTACAATTTTGTTTGTGGTGTCCTTTGACAGCTCTTTGGTCTTGGCCATGGTGGAGTTTGGAGTGTGACTGTTTGAGGTTGTGGACAGGTGTCTTTTATACTGACAACGAGTTCAAACAGATGCCATTAATACAGGTAACGAGTGGAGGACAGAGGAGCCTCTTAAAGAAGAAGTTACAGGTCTGTGAGGGCCAGAAATCTTGCTTGTTTGTAGGTGACCAAATACTTATTTTACCGAGGAATTTACCAATCAATTCTTTAAAAATCCTACAATGTGATTTTCTGGATTTTTTTTCTCATTTTGTCTCTCATAGTTGAGGTATATCTATGATGAAAATTACAGGCCTCTCTCATCTTTTTAAGTGGGAGAACTTGCACAATTGGTGGCTGACTAAATACTTTTTTGCCCCACTGTAACAGAATAACTGTCAGTGGGGTCTAAAACAATGTTGGATCCCACTGACATTGTATGGATAAAAAATACCAAGTCATTTTTTAAAATATCTTCTTTTGTGTTCCACAGAAGAAAATAAGTCATATTGGTTTGGAACAACATGAGGGTTTCTTTTTTGGCATGAACTTTATCTGTAAATCAGAAACTCAGGAATAAAGTCAAGTCAATCAGATTACCATTTGGCAGATTCAGAAAGGGATTTCTAGTTTTGTGAATGGTATCAGATGGTTATTGTTTGGACTCTGTACCATCTGAAGCTGATAGCTTAGGCTATATCTACTGGGTAAATAAGGTCTATCTATACCACGTTCCTGAAAGCACACCAAGAGAACACATTTTCAAACTCTTCCTAATCAAATTCACTCGATTAGCTTTTCAGAAGAGACTACAAAACCTGAAATAGATGGGTTAGACAAGGGAGACATCCAAAATGTTTACCGTTGGTGTTCCTTCAGAAACAGAGTTGGAAAACACTACTCTATAAACCAGTGGTTTGCAACCCTGGTCCTGGAGTTCTTCCAACACTGCACATTTTGATGTCTCCCTTATCTGACACAAACATTTGAATCAGATGTGTTTGATTAGGGAGACATCTGATATGTGCAGTGCTGGGGTACTCCAGAGTTGGCAATAACTGCTATAGTCAATTGAAAAAATAAGCCTGTGTAAATTACTAGGATGTGATAGTGTGTTTATGTTGTGGTCCCTGAGGGTAACATTGATTTCTTCATGCAAGAACTTTTCCCATCTGTGAAAAATTATAATTGTCGTTTTAAAACATTGTTTGGTACATAAGATTAAAACAAATCCAAAAGAAAGTGCAGCTTGATGTTATTAAACAAACATGTATGACTGCGAGGCAAAACCATACCGCCAGTCTGTATATTGTCCATGTGTGATCTTCTGTTTACTTCACATGCCATGACGATATAGGCTAGGTGAGACAGTAAAACCCCCTCTGGAGCATAATGGACCACATCTTCTCATTATCCTACAGGGCAGTGTTAGCCCATATTAAAACAAGCTCTCAAACAGCAGGACAGAGCTAGTGATAAAAAAGCGGGTATAAAGCGTTCCTACAGGAAATCAACTGCAGCACATCCATGGAATCCAAAGTGGAACTAGTAATATGTTAGCTGTTTTTATCACATCGTTTTTTTGGTGCAGACATTTATGTAAGTGATTTTATTGCCTGAGTCTGCATCATGGGGATAGAGAAAGCCATGTTTATGAGATTACTACAAGCAAAAAGAGATTCTCACGTTGAATGTTAGAATAGAAGGTGGGGGATGCTGATCTTGTTGTTAACTTGTGTATAAGCATATGTGTGTGTATGTGTGTGTGTGTGTGTGTGTGTGTTTGTGTGAATATCTGGACAAAAAAGACAATGCAGGTGTTGAAAAGCCAATCTAACCCTTTTAGATACATGAACTGCCCTCTTCATCACAAACACAAACTATTTAACGCACAAATGAATCATACTGTTGCATAAAACATTTATATTTCTAGTCACAATAATCTCCATGATGCATGATGTCATGAATTAATCATAAAGAGGTCGACCTTAACGACATCATGATCTGTCGACCTGAGTCTCTGTTTTAATGTAAGTCCATAGCAAAATTGAATAGTTATTAATATATTAATAATAGAGACAATAATTATACAGGATTATTAATGTCTATAGCACAAGAAGTTCAGGACGACATATGCACTGAAGTTAACACTTAAGTTCAAAACTCTAAGTATGAGAATAATATTGATGCTTGCCTTAGCTGTCATCTATGGTATATAATTTTCCAGAAAAACCTAGTTTTTTGGTTCTTGATACTTTCACATTAAACACTTTCTTGTGTTTAATGTGAAAATGAATAAAAATTCTTTCCACAGAAAAATATGAAAATATTAGAACAAGCAGTGAGATTAAGTTGTGATGGGCTGATTCTTTCACAATATAATAAGAGGAGGACATTCATTCACTACAAATGGACAGCAGTGAAAGACAGCCATGCACAGCAGCAGTCTGACATTTAGATTAATCTAGTCACGGCCAAAGATTTATTCAGTTGCATTGGACCACCAAATCCCTCCAAGGGTAATATGGAAAGCATTCAAATCAAGTACTCAATTATACAATGCATTAATTTAAATTTGACCTGAATGTTTTAATATCTTTAATGTTGGCTTGTTAACAAAGAGACAAATTATAACAAATTATAGTGGAATTAATTCTTGTGATGTCAGTTTATCATAGTGATATGACAAGGTATAACAGGTGTTTTTTTGTTGGGGATGATGTGTATAAAAAAGATTGTGTATTAAAATGTGATACTGATGCGAATAGCCCAATCTTTGTTGTTGTCAATAATTTGGCTGCATGAAGGCTCATCACTGAACAAACTGTGCATTTTACATTAATCCCCGATGAACCATAATAACATTTAGACAATCTCCTTATAATTTTAAGAACAATTTACCTAAAGTAGCTGAGCACAGAGGATCAAGGTTTGGCAGGAAAAAATAAATAAATTATATTTCTCCATCCGTTTTATCAGTTCATGTATTTCCTAGGAATCAATTCCATGATTTTGGTTACTAGCACCATTCACTACTGATTGGGCTACAGAATATGACTGATTTCAAATAATTTTATTCCTGCTTCAGCATAACAAGTGCCATTTGGATGAATAGCAATGCTGCAGATTTTTCTCCATTTATTATAGATGACTGAAACCAACATTTAAATAAATCCAAATTTCAAAGCTTTGTGAAACCTCTGCAGGTTTGGGTGAATGAATAGGTTTCAGTCTGCACTGCATATAATATTGATTGAAAGTGAAAAATGACATTCTGAGAGCAATTTTGCAGTGTTCTGCATAGGCAGATTAGAATTTGCTAAGATCATGCTAAATCTCAATGATCATACAGAGGCACATATGATGTCAGTAAGTTTTATAGCTCTGCTCCAGAGCTGCACACATAAAGAGGTGCTGACTCTACAATCTAAAGCATGTGTTCCCTCACTGCTATTACAGTCTCCTTTATCTCAAATGCTGCCGACAGCCTAAGTAATTAATGAGGGTGTGCTCCTGATGTAATTTAGCTTGATCAGGGTTGAGATACATCAGACTACATGGATTAGGAATTTTTGCATCAAGGCCTTCATTCACCGTTCCAACACCAGAATAGAATATGCATTCAAGATGGACTATTTATTAAGACCGATATTTTACAATGTTTTAATTGTGTTGAGGATGTTTTTTTGTACTTGAAAGCCTCCTCGCTAGAATAGCTATAGGATATGTATTAATTGAGCAGGTTTGTTGTCAAATCCAGTAGTTTTTATATGTTCCTGCAAGCATGCTAATGGTCTTCCATGAGACTCATTAGTAACTTTCAATCAGAATAGTAAATGGCATGTGTTGAAAGTTGTCCCTTTAGGAAGAGCGGTCATACTGCCTAAACCTACAGTGGAGCTGGCCTTGATCACATTCCTGCGCCAGAGGCGAATGTGTTTATGTCCTACAGCATATGTAATTACATTTGTGCTACACTAGAGGAACCCATTTGTTTCCACAATTACTGTTTAATTTCATTGGTATCCAAACATTTAAACATTAAAGCCAACTCGTGGCATGCACACTAGGTTTAGCATTTGGAAGTAAGTTGCAACAAGTTTTGTAATTGGCAAGATTAATAACATTTACAGCGTGGCGATGCAAATCATCCTCTCAGTACATGAATAATGGAGAGTGAGCCATCACTTTGAATAATTCATCTCAAAATATCCTTTAGTGCAATTTTTAATGACCAGGGGCAAATCTAGATTTGTGACAACAGCACTATGCCAGCATAATTAATGAGCTCAACAGCACTCGCTTAATTGCTGTGAGAAAGTTCCTCGATGCTGGCAGGCTTTGGAACAGGGGGCTGAAATAAACACTAGAGTGGAGGTTAGTTATGGAAGACCCATAAAGAAAACGCTTCACAACCGAGGTTCAATGGCTTAACTGCGCGGTTCTCCTGTGCACGTACCAGCTCTGATCACCGCTCATGAGTAGAATATTGATGTTGGGAATTAATTACTTGTTTTACATAGATCCAGACAAAGCCCTCGGAGGGAGAGCAAACTCTGGGAGCAGAGCAGACTTTGACGGTGGGAAATTAGAATGGAGCTTTAAGAGCTAAGTTGATGTGTGCACTGGGGAAGAAACTTAACTATGTCTGAGATTGCCGATGATTACAATTAGAGTTGCTTGTGGAATTGTTGGTACTTTCAGAATGTATTGCTTTGTTTTTTAGACTAAATCAAAGGGTGTTCAATTTTAGCTGGCTTTCAGTAAATAGTCCAGAAGAAATTTGTTCTCACTAACATAATTTTGGCCAACTAATACATTATTGCAATAGTTCCAAAATGACCCATTTCTTGTGATATTGGTTCTGTAACCTAAGGTGTGTCCAAGTAGGTACTACATTTGATGAGGTATAAACTTTGCAACCATTAAAAAAGTATGTTCTGAATAGTATAAATGTGTATTAGTTTAGTTTAGCTTAGCTTAGCTTAGTTTAATTTATTGTCCTTTCAGAAATTATTTTTGTATCTGTGGCAACCCCTCAGTCAACAACAAGTTGACAAATACAAACAAACATCAACAGATACAACACATTACAAATACAAGCAACATCAAACAACATCCCTCTCACAACAGCAGAATCACTGCCATAGATGTAAAATGACAACTGTAATATCACCAGAATTTATTTAACAGAGCTATAGTGGAGGATAGATCTTTGTGCATGGGCAGTCCGTAATAGTGGTACTCTATACCTTCGACCAGATGGTAACAACTATTCACCATAAAGAGGATGTGATACATCCTGAAGAACTGCATGGCTTTTCCTCACAGCTCAAAATTCACAAAGTGTTGTCGGACTGTGTTGCTGTTTACCTGCAATCTTACTAGCCATATTAATAATCTTATTTTGATTTTTCTTATTTACTACATACAGTGACAAATACCAAGCAATAAAGCTAAAAGTTAAAATACTCTCTCTGCAAATGAGCGATAGAAAACAACCAATAAGATTATGAGGGACTGAAGTATACAGTGCGTTCAATGGATTGTACTGTTGTTTAACAACACCCCGATTGTTCAGCTGATAAAATGTCTTTCTAAAACACATTTCAGTAGACAAAAAAACTTTATAAAACACTTTTAAATTCAATTAAATGAGCTTGGACCCTTATACAGTGAGTGATTTTATGTCTTTCCCTCACAGCCTTGTTTTCATCCGCGTTAAATTCAATATGGCATCTAACCTGAGTAAGGTCTATAGGCTGTAAATATAAATATAAATGTAAATATACTGTGAAAATGTAACAAGTAATTGTATGTCTGATCTGTCTCAGTCGTTACACAATGGTGTACTAGGTTTTGGAGCCATTAGTTAGGGAAAGGTGTGCCCTTATGCTATCTTTTATACAAGTGTATTAGCATTTAGCATAGATATTAGGTATTATAGCACCAATGACTTTGCCTTTCTGCTTCTGTTTTTATGAAATCAAACAAAATTTGAACCATATAGTACATTAACACATTTTACAGACATTGCCGATATTGCTCATGTTTATAATTGCAGTATGCATTTAAAAAAGCATCATCATTTAGTTCTCTAATTGCTATTTGCATGTATTGTTTTCCCATTAGACCTCTTGTAGTTTTAGTTTGCTTTACTACTCTTTGTCTTTCTCTCTCCTTCTCCCTCTTGTTTGTGTTAATTACCTCTAACAAACAACTCTGTATCAAGACAGGCACCCA
The DNA here is from genome assembly GCF_001515645.1 of Sinocyclocheilus grahami. Lineage (NCBI taxonomy): Eukaryota > Metazoa > Chordata > Actinopteri > Cypriniformes > Cyprinidae > Sinocyclocheilus > Sinocyclocheilus grahami. The sequence goes on from NW_015505647.1 coordinate 197,788, forward strand.
GAGCCCTTTAAGCTATAAAGGCCTTTCACCTCCCCTTGTCTCAAGCAGAGGAAGGGCTGGCTTGGGCCTCGCAGAGAGCACGATCGATTCATGCAGTGTAATGACGGCTGAGAGATTGCCTGCATCAGAGCCTGATCTGTGCACTGCGGCTGGATTAAGGGAACCATGGATTGCCATCGATTTCTATCTGATACAAACATTTCATTCAGACTCAAATCTCCTTCCTAGCGGAGGGAGACAATCCCTGCAAAGATCTTTTAATTCCTGCCCAGGACCTTCATCACAGGCCCCCCAATCACTACATGCTCCACAGTCCTGCCAGGTAAAACCTATTGTTGTTCTGGCTATTACTGCCAAATTTATTAATTAAGCCGGGGCAGGAGACTAAGACCCTGCTGGTCCTGAGGGGGCTCCGCTTCCGTCGAGAATGGTGCCGAATGAGGTCGTTGGCAAGTTTGCCCTTACCATCAATTGTTCTTCCTGATCCAGTTGTGTTTACTGATACATACAACATTTGTGGTTCACTCCGTGTTCTCTCTGGAGACTCTCTGGAGACATTCTTGGAAGCGTTTGTAACTGTGGATTTACTTATAACCAGTCAACTTACATCTTGTAGGAGTGGAGTGGTTTCCATACATCATGTTGAAGTTGTTGCTTCTCTAAAGTGTGCTGTATTAAATATTTGTGTGTCATTTTTACACTTCCCAAAGGACACACACACAAAACATTGTAAATAAAGTTTTTTTTTGTTTTTTTTTGCAAATGCTTATTTAAGGTCTCTCATATAATAATGTATTATTTAATGGTTTCCATACATCATGTTGAAGTTGTTGCTTCTCTAAAGTGTGCTGTATTAAATATTTGTGTGTCATTTTTACACTTCCCAAAGGACACACACACAAAACATTGTAAATAAAGTTTTTTTTTGTTTTTTTTTTGCAAATGCTTATTTAAGGTCTCTCATATAATAATGTATTATTTATAGTAATATAATGTGATCATTTTGTTTTTCATTAATTACTTGTGGGCCAGATTAGTTCTTTTGGAGACATTTGCAGCAGCAGATCAGCATCAAAGATACTCCCCACTGAGAGCTGATCCATTTCTCTTGATCCAGGTTTCTTTCAGCCCATTATATCAGTCTCTTACCATGCAGATCAATTATGGCCTCATGTCATGGAAATCCTTCTTAAAGCCTTCTTATAAATTGCACTCTTCAATTAATCCAATTGATGTAGCAGGGCAGTGATTCACCTATACACACGAAAACAAACAGGAATGGGATTTATTGATTTTAGCCAGCTTTTCTATAGACATCGATTAAATCCCACTATTATCCCTCCTAAGGTGTAGGGAGTGTTGTTGTTGTGGCAAATTTCATGTGAATTAGTACATAAACTCAAACGTGGCACATATACATAAAGGAATTATAATGTCTTACTGTATAATGTTTACTGAAACTTACCAACCCACAGATATCTGCAGTGTGAACATACCCAAAATGTTCACCACAGGAGTTTATTACATCCTTTCAATCTGTCTTTTTGCCTGTACAGGTTCAATTAATGAAGGTCTTGCCATGGATATAAGATCACTCCTTGAGGTCAGGAGAAAGCTTCCCCTTCACAGTCCCGCTCAGCTGCAGCCAGTGGAGAAAACTTTGCCTCCGCCATTACTTTTGACCTTCCAATTGATTTATCGCAATCAACTGGATGGAAAGAGGAATTCAGGCACTGTCTATATGCTGAGCAAAGGCACCTTGGGACTGCAACAGACAGTTCATAGCCTCCCATCCCATGGATATAAGATCACTCCTTGAGGTCAGGAGAAAGCTTCCCCTTCACAGTCCCGCTCAGCTGCAGCCAGTGGAGAAAACTTTGCCTCCGCCATTACTTTTGACCTTCCAATTGATTTATCGCAATCAACTGGATGGAAAGAGGAATTCAGGCACTGTCTATGTGCTGAGCAAAGGCACCTTGGGACTGCAACAGACAGTTCATAGCCTCCCATTAATTTCCAGATGACAGGACAAGAGCTACAGTGGAAAGGTGCAGGGCTGCAGAGAGGGGAAAGAAGGGAAGCCGGGCAGTCAAGAAAGTCCCTAAGGCATGGACTAGTTAATTAGCTTTGTAAGAAAACAATCAGGCTAACAAGCAAAACAAAGTTATTAGTTTCCCCCCATTATCCTGCATGGCCTATAGAGGCCTGTCTGTATCATACCCTCAGTCCATTGTCACACCTCACCTCTGATTACTTTGACAGCTGCTGTATTATCCACATAAAGGGCTGCATATGCCTTTACCAAGGTTGCACACCAGTCAGAATTGAAGTGGAAATGAGGTTTAAATTCCAGTTATCTGGATTTGAATTGAGGAAAAAATTTAAAGTAATTCAATTTAAGCAAGTAGAATTAGAATTTATATTAATATGAAATTCAGATAGTTTTGTTAGTGGAAAGGTGCAGGGCTGCAGAGAGGGGAAAGAAGGGAAGCCGGGCAGTCAAGAAAGTCCCTAAGGCATGGACTAGTTAATTAGCTTTGTAAGAAAACAATCAGGCTAACAAGCAAAACAAAGTTATTAGTTTCCCCCCATTATCCTGCATGGCCTATAGAGGCCTGTCTGTATCATACCCTCAGTCCATTGTCACACCTCACCTCTGATTACTTTGACAGCTGCTGTATTATCCACATAAAGCGCTGCATATGTCTTTACCAAGGTTGCACACCAGTCAGAATTGAATTGGAAATGAGGTTTAAATTCCAGTTATCTGGATTTGAATTGAGGAAAAAATGTAAAGTAATTCAATTTAAGCAAGTAGAATTAGAATTTATATTAATATGAAATTCAGATAGTTTTGTTGTATGTGTTTGAATAGTTCACCCAAAAATTCTCCCATCATTTGTTTACCCTCATATGTCTCCGTTATTGTGATTATTGAATAAACCTTACCTTTGCACTCGCACTTGGATCCTGACTCTTCTCTGCCGTGACAGTTGTATGTGTTTGAATAGTTCACCCAAAAATTCTCCCATCATTTGTTTACCCTCATGTCATACAAAATCACTTTTGTTTATCTTAAGAACAAAGTAATTATTTTTTGCTCTACCAAGCATGTATGTTTGAGCTGCCTTTTACCATGTTTGATGTGCTCTATGTATGTGCGTTGATCAATGTTTATACATGAATAAAAGCCTAAGTTAAATCTGTTCATCATATAAAGCTATCATGTCTCTTCAGACACTTCAAGACTTGATTAAACTGCTTGATTCATGTGGATTACTTTTACAATGTCTTTATATACTTTTCAAAACTTAGACTTTTAAATGGATGGACAAAAAATTATGAATATTAACAAGAATATAAAAAAATATCTCACAACACAAAAGTTGCATGGGTTTGGTGTGACATGAGGATGAGTAAATGATGACAAAATTTTGGCTGGATTTTATTTTTTGGTATCATTCACCATTAACATGTGATGTTATGTATTCAACCTGTACATAAATTATGTATAACATGTATATGTTATTACAGTATATGTCACGATCTCTAGCTGGAGTGCCTGTGAGCTTCGCTAGAGGGCACTCCATTACAGACTCTTGCCACTTTACCCCGGACTTCATTCCTCATAATCCTTTGCCTGGACTCATCACTGATTTCATTCACCTGTGTCTTGTTACCTCATCTATCACACCCTATTTAAAGCCTGGTTATCCATTCATTCAGGGCTCAGTATTGTTTAGCTTGTGTTTAGCCCTAGTTCCTGTGTTTTCCGTGTTCCTTGTTGCCTTGCCTTGCCTTGTTTTCTGATCATTTGCTGCCTGCCATTTTGCTTGTTTATTGGATTACTCTTTTGTCTGCCCTGGATTATACCTGTTTGTAACTGTTTGACCCTGCCTGTTTTGACCACTCTTGTAATAAAGCCTGCACTTGGATCCTCAACTCTATTGTCACGCCCCCACGTTACAATATGTGGTGCGATCTGGGAAAACCTGTCGGATGTGTGCTTGGACGTTTTCAGGAAATTAAAAAAATAGGTTGAATTTCAGTTTTTTTGTCAAAATTAGGTTTTTATTCAATTATTACTTTTCCATTTTGCATTTACTTGTAATTTTACTTTCAATACTTAAGTATGTTTAAGATTTTAAAAATACTTTTCGTACTTAAGTACAATAAATATCACATACTTTAAGACTTTTACTCAAGTAATATTCTAAACTGTGACTTCAATTTCTACCAAAGTCATTTTCTGGTAAGACATCTGTACTATTACTTGAGTATGGCTTTCAGGTACTTTATACACCACTGTGCAAGGGGTGATCAAAAGTTCAGAGACTATGCCCATCATGATAAACAACGGAAAACTGTCCTCTTCAGGGTAACGTTAGTCTGTTTGTGTAATGATGCAGTATAGCACTCCTGACAGACAGCTCTCGTTCTAAAGGGCCATTTTCATATCGCTATGCATTACTTTCATTTAGTTCAAATGGTGACAGCATCAACTAAAACTACAAGTTTGGAACATAAAACGTCTCAGGTTACGCATGTAACCATGGTTCCCTGAGAACAGGGAACGAGACGCTGCGTCCTCTAGAGGGCACTAGGGGAACGCCTTCAGCGTGACCGGTGTCTGAAGCATGAACGAAAAAACGACAATGAACTTGACATTGGCAGGTGGAAGCCTATGACGTAAGCAAATGAGCGACTGCGAGTATAAAGGAGCACCTGTGGAATATGTCATCCTCTTTTTTGTCTGAGGAAGCTCAGGTATGACGCCCGAAACATGGCAATGAGACACAGCGTCTCGTTCCCTGTTCTCAGGGAACCATGGTTACATGTTTAACCTGAGACGTTCCCTTTCGAAAGGGAACTCAACGCTGCGTTCTCTAGAGGGCGCTAGGGGAACGGTCTACCCACGCCACCATGCTGAGGGATGA
>NW_015505647.1:202981-219718 GCF_001515645.1 Sinocyclocheilus grahami
ACCCTTAAGAGTGGAGGTATCAGCCTAACGACTGTCTAACGTGAGAGGGGACCTAGATACACTCAACGCCAGAGGCAGTTAGTGAGGCTCAAAAAAGAAAAAACTCATATTCCTGCCAAAGACGGAGTTCTAAAGAGCAGAGGCTTCAACAGGATGACTCTCTTAAACGAGAGGAAGCCTAACTCAACCCTACTCTAAGAGTGGAGGTTTCAGCATAATGACTCTCTTAAACGAGAGGAAGCCTAACGACACTCGACCCTGGTAGGGGAACCCTTAAGAGTGGAGGTCTCAGCCTAACGACTGTCTAACGTGAGAGGGGACCTAGATACACTCAACGCCAGAGGCAGTTAGTGAGGCTCAAAAAAGAAAAAACTCATATTCCTGCCAAAGACGGAGTTCTAAAGAGCGGAGGCTTCAGCAGAATGACTCTCTTAAATGAGAGGAAGCCTAACAACACTCAATCCTAGTTTAGAAGCTCTTAAGAGCAGAGGCCTCAGCATAACGACTCTCTAAACAAGAGGAGACCTGACTACACTCAGCGCCAGAGGCAGCCAGTGAGGCTCAAAAAGAAAGAGCCTACAACTCATATACTGCCTAAGCGGAGCTCTGGGGAGCGGAGGCTTCAGCAAGATGACTCTCTTAAACAAGAGGAAACCTAACAACTCTCAATCCTGGTAGGGCTTAAGAGTGGAGGTCTCAGCATAACGACTCTCTGCAACGAGAGGAAACCTAGCTACACTCAACGCCAGAGGCAGTTAGTGAGGCTCAAAAAAACGAAGAGCCCACGAACCCACATTTCTACCTAAGCGGTGCTCTGGGGAGCGGAGGCTTTAGCAGGATGACTCTCTTAAACGAGAGGAAGCCTAACGACACTCGACCCTGGTAGGGGAACCCTTAAGAGTGGAGGTCTCAGCCTAACGACTGTCTAACGTGAGAGGGGACCTAGCTACACTCAACGCCAGAGGCAGTTAGTTAGGCTCAAAAAAGAAAAAAGAGCCTACAAACTCATATTCCTGCCAAAGACGGAGTTCAAAAGAGCGGAGGCTTCAACAGGATGACTCTCTTAAACGAGAGGAAGCCTAACTCAACCCTATTCTAAGAGTGGAGGTTTCAGCATAATGACTCTCTAAAGTGAGAGGAGACCTAGCTACAAGCAACGCCAGAGGCAGTTAGTGAGGCTCAAAAGAAAAGAGCCTACAAACCCATACCACTGCCTAAGCGGAGCTCTGGAGAGCGGAGGCTTCAGCAGGATGACGAGAGGAAGCCTCAACACTCAGCCCTAGACATCCTCTTCCAGCAGTTCACCCTCGGCAGCCGCCGACGAGAGCGAAAGATTACCCCCTCTCTCAACCTCGTCAGCAAGCTCCGTCTGCGATCCCCACGATCTCAGCCTCCTCGCTGCCTCAGCAGCGGCAGGACCCAAGCCGCGGGGGCAGATGATTGTCCCATTTCCCTCGAAAAAAGGGACAAACGAGATTGGAGCTTTCTCGCTGAGAATTGCTCACAATGAACGCATTCCGCTCCCTCGAGAACTGAACGCGCGTGCTCTTCACCCAAACACATAACGCAAAGGTCGTGTGCGTCATGGATCTGCACATCTCCTAAAGCGTCTCACAACAGACATCGTTTTCTTACCAAACACACTCCAGAAACAAGGATCCCTGAAGACAAAAAAGAGGATGACATATTCCACAGGTGCTCCTTTACACTCGCAGTCGCTCATTTGCGTCATAGGCTTCCACCTGCCAATGTCAAATTCATTGTCGTTTTTTCATTCATGCTTCAGACACCGGTCATGCTGAAGGCGTTCCCCTAGCACCCTCTAGAGGATGCAGCATTGAGTTCCCTTTCAAAAGGGAACTACAAGTTACAACCCCGAACTGTGTCTGGTTATGTATTAAGTCCAGCAATAAGTCCAGAGTAGAACAGGAGAAAAAATTGAGAGCCTGCACACTATAATCTGTGATGTTTTATGAACATATAAACTTAATGTTCAATGTGTTTTTTGATTGTGATGTAACAGGCAACTGAAAGATATATCTGAAAGCAAAATCCTTGCAAATATCAGGTGACATCCTCAATATTACATGCATTTGGCCTTTTAGTGTAGCCCAACTTTTAATCCCCTTAGCTAAAACAAGCTAAGACATTTAAGCTAAAGACAACAAAGCTTTACCATGAGAATATTTTGACTAAACATTTCACAAGACAAAAGTTATGTTACAGAAGTTATTGTATGGAAGTAAAAAAGGCTCACCTTGCACCTAGTGAGTTACAGTTTTAGCTCAATGTTATTTTATTTATTTACTGACACTTTAAAACCTTAACCTTCCCACTCCATTTTGTATTATACCCTACAACAAAAAGCCGGATGATGTTTAGAAAGTTGAATGTTTTATGCCCTCAATGGTTAAAGTCTACACTATACTTAACAAAAGATGAGCTAGTGACAACACATCAGGTGCATTTAAAACATAATTTCAACTGGAAACACTACCCTTCTAATATGTATACACTAGATGTGAATAGAATGTTAAATGAGAAGTGAATGTTGTATAGAACATAACTATGTTAGCAACTATGTTGCTAACACAATAATGTATCAAATTTACCTAATTCTCTTTATCTGTAAAGGCCTGTTAAAAGTTTAATTCACCACTATAAACACCACGCTTGAGTATTTCAGAAGAATTTTTTTTCATATCATCTACTCGGGCAATATTACTGCGTGTGCGTTTATGACACATGCTTGTGATGAAAAGGGGCAAAAGTGCTGCTATTTCCATTTGCTACTTAGCAATATTTTGTATGTATGAAGCAAGGAGGTGAGAATCCATCAATCTTTGCAACATGCACATTATTGCTGTTTTTATGTTGAACTTATGCTAGTGTCTGAGAGCTACAAACAACATTTGCTTTAACAACAATCTGTTCCTCATAGTAGCCATTTGGTTTATTGACTATATGCGGTTCACCGTCATGCTACTATGCGCAGCAGTGAGGGTAAACTTCCCTCCAATAATCCACTAAGTGACAACAATGCCATTTTAGGAGCAATACAGTGAATTATGTAAACTGTTTGGGAACATTTCACCTGATATTGCAGCCATTAATCACTGAGAGGTCTTATGAGGAACTGGAAAACTCTCATAAATCAGTTTAGGGTAGCATGACACTCAAGCAGGGTTTCTGGAGTGTGCAGCTATGTCCCAAGAACCCAGTAATCTCTTTTTTTAAAGAAACACATACGATGACAAAATCAGCTTTATTTATTATCATAGTGTGCTTATGCTAATGTGATGAAATTGTGGTGCAATTGACCCCACACAATGGCACAAACCTCTCCATGACTGTGTCTGCTAAAGCTATTTGTAAACAAATTCAATTAAATATCAATCCCTGGAGAAACTATTAGCTTTTATTGTAGTCAAAACGTAACACCCTGTCCTAATGCTGTCCATTAAGACAGATATACACTGACCTCTGCGTAATTGCATAGTGCTTAAGAGGCACCTGGATGGCACCAGATATTATAGAAAAACAACATAATTTTCATCCATTCTTGTGTTCTTTTCTTTTTTTCTTAAAAAAAAAAATAAATGCAGAAAATCCATCTGACCAACTAGAAACTGTTGCAAAATCTACAGAAGAATTTTTTCACCCTCACGCAAAATTCCCAATCTTTTCCAATCCCACTTCTTTTCTTCCTTCTTTGGTCACTTCATTCCTTCATTACCTACTAACTTTCATCCCTCCTTTTTATCTCTATATTTCCTTCCTATTTTTTCTTTCCTTCCTTACTTGCCTACTTACTTTATTAGGCAATTCTTTCCTTCATTTATTATCTACTGACCTTTTCCCATCCTTATTTACCTACTTTATTTCCCTTCCTCTTTACTCACCTATATGCATATTTACTTTTTTTCCTTCCTCCCTTTCTCTGTCACAATCTGCTGCTACTGTGAAGAGGTGAGGAGTGAAGGAGCGAAGGAGCGAGGAGACATAGAGGAATTTGTGAAGAAATTCTTTATTCAACCAATGGAAAGCACACGTAGCACAGGGGATTGCCGAACAATACCGGACAAAGGAACTCAGGGAAGACAAGACTTAAATACACAACATAACGAGGAACTCAATGAGACACAGCTGAATCACATGAACACACTAGGAACAGGAACATAACCAAATATGGGCACAGTCACACACGAGGGAAAACTAGGTCACTAAGCACATGGGAAGCAAAACAAACCTTAACTTGGGAGCAGGAGCCCTTTCTGGAGCAGACTCAGGGGCTAAAGCCGACACTGGAGCAGACTCAGGGGCTGGAGCCGAGACTGGAGCGGACTCAGGGGCTGGAGCCGACACTGGAGCGTACTCAGGGGATGGAGCCAAAAGTCTTTTTCTCCACATTCTCCTCTTTTGAGCAGAGGTGAAGAAGACAGCTGCTGTCAGCTGAGGGGTTGGGAGTGAATTGGCTGGCGAGCTTGACAATGGAACGGCCGGAGGGCTTGACAATAGAACGGCCGATGGGCTTGACTGCCAAGCCGCCGGCGGGCTTGAGAGTGCAGTGGCCGGTGGCCTCAACTTCCAAGCGGCCAGTGGGCTTGACTGCCGAGCGGCCGGTGAGCTTGAGATTGGAGAGGCAGGCTGGCTTGAAGGCGGGCTGGTTCTGAATCGGGGCCGGACACTCTCCAGACACCGGAGGATCCCTTACCTCCAGCTCAGTCCAGTGGTGTCTGGGAGGTCGACGGGGCGATGGTAGTTGTCCCTGATCCAGAACAGATAATTCAGCGTTGTGTCATCTAACGGCGTCATAAAGGCGAGCCCACAGAATTCCCTAGCGTACTCCACAAAGGGAAGATCCCTGCTGGCTAGGGCGGCGAATCTCGTGACGGTTTCCGTGGGGGGGGGGGGACAGAACTTTCAAAGAAGGAAACCAAAACGGGGAAGGGGCACCGCTTACTGTATGTTGGTCCGGTATTCTGTCACGATCTGCTGCTACTGTGAAGGAGTAAGGAGCAAAGGAGCAAGGAGACGTAGGGGAATTCGTGAAGAAATTCTTTATTCATCCAATGGAAAGCACACGTAGCACAGGGGATTGATGAACTATACCGGACAAAGGAACAGAAACATAACCAAATATGGGCACAGTAACACACGAGGGAAAACTAGGTCACGGAGCACATGGGAAGTAAAACAAACCAACAAACTGTCCAGGGGTGTGACATCCTCAACTTCCTTCCTTCTTTAACTAGTTCCTTCTTTATCTATAACTTTCTTCCTTGTACCTACTACTTACTTATTATATGTTTCCTTCCTGCCTTCCCGGCAATACCAATTTCCTTCTTTAGTTACTTTTTTCATTCATTCCTTATTTACCTACTTCCTTCCTTCCCTCCTTATTTACCTGCTTTCTTATTTCCTTTCTTCTTTCTTTCCTCAGTATTTACTTACCTACGTATTTCATTTCTTTCATTTCTTTTTTCACTTATTCACTTCCTTGGTCACTTCCTTCGTTTTCCTCTTTATTTTTCTTTCCTTCATCTCTTCCTTACACTACCTATTTACTGATTCACTTCTTCCTTTGTTCCTTGCTTGCTTACAGTACCGCATTTGTTCCTTCCTTCCATACTTCTTTCTGCAGTGTTTAGGCTGGTTTAGTTTTTTTTATAATATCTGAGGTTGTTATTAACACTAGTGACATCTGGATATTTGTGATCTGATCTGCTTCTCCGGATGAGTTTGGGATGTCTTTAGTTTTTAATTTTATGAAAGTATTTATGGTTTTTATGGAAGATTGTGTGTGCTGAATTTTTGTCACAAAACTTAGCTATTTGATATAAGTATAACATGAAGAATTAAAATCACAAAGTATATCTATGAAACACAGATTTACATATCTTAACAGAAAAATAGCCCCATTCAAACAAGAATCTACTTTCAGATATAACCTATAAGGACTGTGTTTTCCCAAAACATTTAGACACAATGGTGAAGGAAGATGTTCCTATATTGATGTAGCATTAAATCACCTCACACATATGGTCATGTGTCCCAAAACAAGACTAAGAAACTGATTTGTAACCGAGGTTTGAACGTCTCTCTGGTGCGTGCATATGTGTTTATCTGCATGCACAGAGGGGGTGGGCTAATGGAGTCTGTTTTAAAGGTGAAAATGGTAATCCATCAGACCCCCTTTTCCACCTCCCATGACCTCCATGTTCAGCAGCTGCTTGAAGAAATCCAGAGTTTGCCCATCCAGTCTGGAAATCCCCTTAAACTCTCCAAACCCTAGACAGTACGAGAGAAATGGCATCCTGTGTTGACAATATGTAACATGGTGGCTTATCTTGTGCAGAGCTGCAGGTTTAGCGTTCATATTCTTGCTGTGATGTTCCTGGGGGGTTTAGCAGTGGATGGTGATTGATTCGGGAGGTTCTGCACACCGCCTGTTTAGGTTGCCCTCTTTTACAGTTCATTGGTTCTCCACTTTAAAGGCTACGCTCCCTTCCTCTGTGTTTCACTTCTTTTTTGAAGTGTCAGCAGAAAATTGAGAGAATGTCCTGAATGTATTCTGTCTTTCACCACAGGACTAAATGTTCACTCATCAAAAAAAAAACAGAAAATGAAAGCTTTATTGTGTGTGATCTTGTAGGCCTAGATTGAACATGCTGACTTTTTGCACATTCTGCACTGAGGTAAGATATGCAGCATTCTTTTAGAGTGGATTTAAATGTGGAAATCTGTGGAGCTACAGTACAGTACAGACATTGATTCCGTGTGAAGTTTTTTTTCAAATATCCTATTTAATTTGGAAATATGTCACATAAATAAAACAGGTTGCAAATGGCAACTTTAATAAAAGCAGTATGTGAAAATGTGATGCATCTTTAAAGTTTGATTCATTTTAAAATGACCCTATTGTTACCGTTTTTAAAAATTGCTTAGACACTAAAAGTGTTGCTTGAGGCCCACTCATATGCCTAATCTTTAGACCAAGTCTGTAAAACTACAAGCACATTATGTGCTTTAAACTCAGTTTGCTTTTTGCAAAGCTCTAAACACAGTTCTCTACATTACACACACCATTCAAAACTAACAGCTCTTTTGTTTCATTTGGAAAACACTGCCATTTAAATGCCACACTCATTTACTGATGACCTACACCCAGTGATCATGTGTGAAAACACTTATATAATTTGTTCACTTAGAAATCAAAACTTAGAAATCAAAACTTGTTCACTTAGAAAGAAATTATGTTACCCCCTTGCATTTCTGTTTATATCGAATATATATGTACTGTATGATTATATACTGTCTGTCTCTGTGTGTGTGTGTGTGTGTGTGTCTGTGTGTGTGTTTGATTCATTTTAAAATGACCCTATTGTTACCGTTTTTAAAAATTGCTTAGACACTAAAAGTGTTGCTTGAGGCCCACTCATATGCCTAATCTTTAGACCAAGTCTGTAAAACTACAAGCACATTATGTGCTTTAAACTCAGTTTGCTTTTTGCAAAGCTCTAAACACAGTTCTCTACATTACACACACCATTCAAAACTAACAGCTCTTTTGTTTCATTTGGAAAACACTGCCATTTAAATGCCACACTCATTTACTGATGACCTACACCCAGTGATCATGTGTGAAAACACTTATAAATTTGTTCACTTAGAAATCAAAACTTAGAAATCAAAACTTGTTCACTTAGAAAGAAATTATGTTACCCCCTTGCATTTCTGTTTATATCGAATATATATGTACTGTATGATTATATACTGTCTGTCTCTGTGTGTGTGTGTGTGTGTGTGTGTGTGTGTGTGTGTGTGTGTGTGTGTGTGTGTGTACACTGAATATGCATAGAAGCCAAGTCAGAAAGTCATCTTTATTAAAGCGCTTTTTACAGGAGCTTCACAACAGTATCAAATTCAAATTCTGCCGTAAAGCAGCTCTAACAAGTCGATAGTGTCATTATACAGCTCAAGTCAGTTCAGTATTGATTCAGTTCAGTTGCATAACTGTGTAAAATTCATCATATGACCCTCATATCATACATATCAGTATCATACATACTGTATATATATACATTGTATAAGTGCATATGCATGTCCGAGTGCTATGACAAACTCCTGTGCACTCTACTGCACACTGAACAAGCAAAAGACACGTGAGAGTAGTGTTTTACATTTTTCACATCTGTGTGTAGTTTGACGTGTATGTAGCTAATTATTTTATGCTTTATGTTTCTGTGTACAGTTCCAATGCAAAAATAAAAATTTTAGAAGAGTTAAAATAATTTTGAATTAAGTGTTTGCTTTTGCAAGATATGTGTGATGTTTTGTATGTTGTTTGTGTTTTGTGTTTTTTTTGTGTAGAGTTTTTAGAAATAGAGCCATAGTTTAAAAAACTAAACATTTTTTAATAGCTGTACCAAGCCAAAAATACCAAACCTTTGTCCTTCATTATGGCACAACCATAAAACCTAAAGCACTTAAAACCTTCAGTAACCTCTAAATGTACTGTATGTGCTCCTGTGTGCTCTCTCTCTCTCTCTCTCTCTGTTTATGTGTTTGTGTGTTCAGAACATTGTACAATGGTGTTTTGTAATGATTCATTTTCCATGTTCACCTATAGTGAAGACCTAGCCATTGTAAAATGGCTTGGGGCAACTTTTTCTAGCCAAAAATGAATGCATTAAACTGCAGGATGATTTCTGGCTGGAAGAGAGTCTCATTGGCTTGCATTTTTTATGAGAACAGCTGCTCCAATTTTTCCTCTGTTCACAGCCGGGCTTGCTTAATCACACAGTTTATCCCTGCAGCCCCACTGACAGGGCAAAGGCAAAGCAGGCAGAGCAGTAAGGGGCCTGAGAGAAAGAAGACGAAGCAGAGAGACAGATGAGGGGAAAAAGAGAAAGAGACCTGATAAATAAAAAGTTCTTGATTCAAGTTTTAAGGAGAGAGTAAGAACATCTGTAATGGGAAAGCTCACCCAAAAAATGAACATTGTCATCATTTACTCACCCTCATAGTGTTCCCAAGCCATATGATTTTGTTTCAAACTATTAATTTTTAAAGAGTATCCTGCTCACTCAAAAGTGAATGAGGACTGGTGCTGTCAAGCTTCCAAAAGTAGCAAAGTAGCAAAAAAGTGTTCTTGTGCACAGTCTTCTGAAGGCATATGATATCTGTGTGTGATGAACGGACTGACATTTAAAATGATTATTCACTGGTAATCTTCCCCTCCAGTGTCTTAGTCCTTCAGATATATTTATATATAAAATTATGGTCACACTTTAGTGTGGGGACCAATTCTCACTATTAACTAACTATTAACTGGGACTTTTGCCTTAATAAGCTCCTAATTTTCTGCTTATTGATATTAAGGTAGTTGTCAACTTTAGGTATTGGGCAGGATTAAGGGATCTAAAATATGGTCATGCAGAATTAGGCATTAATGCGTGGTTTATAAGTACTAATAAACACCCAATGTGCTAGTAATATGCATGCTAATAAGCAACTAGTTAATAGTGAGAATTGGTCCCTAAGCTTGTTACCAAAATTCTATATATTTATTTAAATTATTTAATTATTATTATTAACTTATTTTTTTAAGATTTTAAGGCTTCTCTTTCTGTTTTATATGACTTTTTTGCACTTGAATGATTGAAATTCCCTCCTCCACTATTGCAAATAATATAATATAAATGAATAATATATTATATATTATATAATAATAATAATAATTAGACATATATTATATTATATTATTATATAAATTATTATTATTATGTAATATTTAAATTTGTATAGTTTTTAAGTCTTCTCCTGTTGTCTTATTTATTTATTTATTTATGAATGAATGACTGGATTTTATGATTAAATGCCTCTATATTGCTATCATTTTTGAAAATTATTCATTCAATTCTCTAGGTTTAAGTATTTAGAAAAAAAATATGAGTAATAATAATATTTTCTAATCTTGTTTTTATTTTACTCATCAGTCCTTCTTTATTTCTGTAAAGGATCCACTGAATAGATGGATGGATGGATGGATGAATATATTTTTTGTGTTTTTGTTTTCGTAGTTAATAAATAAATTAATAAATCAATAAATAAATTCAGTTTTAAATTGAAATTAAAAACATGTTTATCATAGAGGTGTACATTTTTGGTATGAATTTTAATTTTAAATACTTTTGAATAATAGATTCAGAGAAAAAAAGTGTCACATCATTAATCCACGTACTAACATTTAAGTGACTGATAAATAACTGATATGTAACTGTCTTTGTACTGTTTATATAACTGATATATCTGCAAATTACACCATTCGTAATGACTGCTAAGCTCTTTTGATGTGGTTTCCTCAGTAACAGCGAATCCTCTGATTGGTTTATTTCTCTTCAGGATTATGGGTACTGTAGTTACTGGGAATTTGGCTATTGAATTTTTATTTTTTTAAGTAAAGCAGAAAACACTTGTAGCTTCTTCAAATGCATATACCTTAATCTCTGAGCTCATGTTTTGGTCTGTATTGAAAGGTTTATATGTTATTGTTTTCCCTATGGAGGACCCTGCTGTTATGCTCTATTCATTGAAATACATTTAGTGCATTTGTTGAGAACATGCTCTTCAGGGGATTTGGTGAAAATTGGGCATATCAGCAGCGTGAATGGGTGGCTGAAATGTGTTGTCCCCCGCCTCGTGGCTGGATGGCTGCCTGGCCGCCGGTGGTGTAGAGACTCATTTAGAGAACTCGGCTGGGATGGGACACTGAAGGTCAGACTGAGAAATGCCTGCAGCAATCTCCCCTCACACATGCTTTCTATTCCCACTCCCCTTCTCTCTCTCTCTCTCTCTCTCTTTATTTCTCAGTCTGCTGGTTATAAATCCTCTGGCTATCAGGTGCTGTGCCCCTGCTGGCACTTTCACGAGCTCACATATATATATATATATATATATGCCTCGCCACTCTGCCCGGCCACTACAGCTGGGAACTCAGGACGCCATGGCCGGACGGCCTCCGTGGCCTTGGCCTCGCCACTCAGCCCAGCCACTATGGACGGACCCATACTCCACCCCACCCCCCCCCTCAAAAAAATCCTTGGGGAGAATATCGTCTTTAGAGGCCCTCCGTAGGCCTAACTCGAGAACAGTGGCCCTCCCTGGGCTTGACTTGGGGACTGGAGCCCTCCTTGGGCTTGACATAGGAACTGGAGACCTCTCTGGGCTAGACTCGGGGACATGAGCCCTCACTGGGCTAAACTCGAGGACAGGAGCACTCACTGGGCTAAACTCGGGGACAGGAGCCCTCACTGGGCTAGACTTGGGGACAGGTGCCCTCACTGGGCTAGACTCGGGGACTGGAACCCTCTCTGGGCTAAACTCGGGGACTGGAGCCCTCCGTGGGCTAAACTCGGAAATAGGAGCCATGGTCGGCGGGCTTGAGTGAGCCGCGGCCGGCGGGCTTGACAGAGGAACAGACACCGGATGACCACCTCCTTCCAGGCGAGGAGGGTCTCCCCATCCAGGGAGCTGGTGAGGGCGAGCGGCACGAATGCCCTCGCGTAGGTGAGTGGGTCGTGACTAGCCTGAGCCATGGCAATGAACAAAGCTCATTCCTCCATGTTAGCAGAGAGAAACGAACAGGAAAACAAAACACTTTTCAAAAACTAAAAACAAACACGAGGAGAAAGTGTTGAATCGGCTACTATGAAGGAACGAGGAGACGAGGAAACACAGAGTTAAGGTGATGAGTTGACTGAAGTTGGGCTCAGGTGGTTGTGCCGTGGGATGTGTTTCCCATACATTTATTTATTTACCACAATATCAAAACTGACCGATTTTCCAAAAGGCTTTGTTGAATAAACATCAAAACGAGGCGCGGGTGTTTTTATATCACTGTATTTCTGAAGGAAGACTATCTTTAGAAAATTTTCTATGTCATTCTCATTTCATCTGGCATGTTATATGCCTGATAAAGCAGCGTTTGTGAGCTCAGCGCTGCTTTGTGTACAGCCGTTACTGGGGAAACCTAAAGCAGCTCCTGCTGGCAGAGAATGAATTAGCAAGTCCGTCTGATTTACCCAGCAAACATAGATATTTTGCTTTTCCTATATCCAGATAATCCGCGGGTCGGGTAATAAAAAAATGCATTCTGATTATTTGTAGGTGGGTCATCATAAATGATGCAAATTTTTTTTTTTTAATTCATGAGGCAGACGATTTTGTGTGTGTGTGTGTGTGTGTGTGTGTGTGTGTGTGTGTATTAGTTCGCCTGATCAGGAAGTTGCAGTGACAGAAACGGTGACATTCCAGATAAAGTTTGAAAGGAGTAAAGTCTGTGTTAATGCTATTGAGTTGGCTAAAATGGCCAAAGAAGATATTTTGTTTTATAAATAAATGTTCATTTAAAAGCAGCCCACGATTAGCGTGTTATGTTACCGTTATCCCTTACGGCTCCGACAAAGTTTTGTTCCGTCCTCCACACTGTGACAACTCACAAAAGACCATTTTTAGCCAAGCAGCGCGGAGAGCTGCTTCAGAAACATGCCGCGGCTGGCTGATAAACACAAGCACTGACTAGAGCGGTCATGATCAGCTCTGGTTCCCATGGAGCCGTAATTCATTTAAAAGCAGCCCACGATTAGCGTGTTATGTTACCGTTATCCCTTACGGCTCCGACAAAGTTTTGTTCCGTCCTCCACACTGTGACAACTCACAAAAGACCATTTTTAGCCAAGCAGCGCGGAGAGCTGCTTCAGAAACATGCCGCGGCTGGCTGATAAACACAAGCACTGACTAGGGCGGTCATGATCAGCTCTGGTTCCCATGGAGCCGTAATGCGCCGCAGACGTGTGCAGTGAGGTGCAGATCAGCTCTAACATCACTGAATCTGCAGTTAAAAATTAACCATCCATTCATCATATCATCACGCAAAACGTACACGACAATTAGCAAATTTTTCATTGTTTCTCGAAACATCATAGCATTTCCACACCAGCGATGAGATGAATGCGGCGCCAAATCATTTATGTCCCCACGCATCATGTATGTCGTCAAGCGTTGATGTCATCAAACGATCATCAGTTCGTGAGATCGACCAAGTTAGTGAGTACCGATCGAGTCATAAAATGTTCGGCCGATCGATCGGAGCACATATATATATACAGTGTACAGGCGGCGCCAAATCATTTATGTCCCCACGCATCATGTATGTCGTCAAGCGTTGATGTCATCAAACGATCATCAGTTCAGTCATATAGAATACATTTATAATACATTTATGGTTCTTATGCGTGCTTTTTTATGCTCAAAAGCTTCATTTATTCATTGTGATTTCATGCACAGTCTCTTTTTGTGTTTTGTGTGAAAAAAAAGATTGAAATGGCACGATGACAGAATTTTCATTCTTGGATGAACTATTCTTTTAAGAGAGCGAATGATACTTATGAAATATGTATACACAGCCAACTTGGTCTTGGTTGTTGTACGTGATAATTAAGGATATGCTCTCCAGTGTTTCCATTAAAGCAACAAGCAAACTGCATCTGCATCGGACTTACTTCTTTTCCAACCAGACAACTAAGCGCCAACTATCTTACTACATTCATCATAGACAACCCTTTCCCCCTGATGCTCAGACAAGAGCGAAAGAAGTCACTCTACTTTTATTTATGTGTGCAGCAGAAGCTGTTTAAAATTTTTTTTATTCCACAATCCAAGATCTTAAGTTTTTTTTCAACCTTGCATTCATTTTCGGTGACTGGGATTGTGAAAACCAAAACTGTACGACGCACGCGTTCTCAGTAAATACATAAACAAGGAGATAGGAGAGGAATAAACAGCGACAGTGCTTCATCTCGACGGTTGACACTGATGAAGTTTAAAGCGTGCCCCACCATTAATGGCACTAAAACCAAAATAAACCATGTTCAAGTATAAAAAGATACTCAGCCGTGCCGCAACTAGGCAGCCGTGGTCTTTGATTTATTCCTAAGGGGAAGAGAAAGGACGGGAACATGTTGAATGAAGTACAAGGAAGATTCAAGTTCACCACAGGAAATCAGTTTATGTGAGAGGGTATCCCAGTTAAAAATAGAGGAACGCTAAGAATACAAAGAATTAATTGGCATGATTTTGGTAGTAGAGAGCACTCGGGAGAACCCAAGTTTGTTCATCATCCTGTTTTTGTGTTTACTCTATGGAGTTAGTCGTGTAGTCAAGCTGTCACGCGTTCTTCTTTTCCTTTACTTTTTTCTCCCCTCGATCCATTTTTTGTTGTTTTCCGCCTTCAGCTGTCAAAATTCAAGCAAAGCGAATCACTCCAAGATTTTATGAATCTCCGTCAAAGGCTGCCTCATTCCACTGGAAATGATGATATATGATGTTCTTAGTGACAAGGAAGCTTTAGATAATAAGTGTTGTGTCACACTTCACTGAGTTATGACTAGTATCCAGAATGACTGCACTAGACACTGATGGGGGTTTTGGTGTGGGCTGCGCTTGTACAGATTTTAATGAGATCTCGCAGCGTGTTTAAATATTTAACAATTCCTGGAGAAGCGCCTCTATCTGCTGTCGGGAACACCCATTGCAATTTCATCCCAATTCCAAGAAATGCTCCAAAAATGTGACATGCACATTGATGTTTTTCTATTTGTGCATCTGTTTAAGAATATGTCCTACCAATGAATGCAAAGAAATTCTGCCTATATTTGCCCAAATTTTCATATGAACCAGTGCTGATCATGTGGGTCTGGAATACTTGATTCTGATTGGTCAATCTCAGCATCCTTTACAACAGAATACTTAATTAATGTGCATTTATAACACTATACTTTGCATAAAATTTGTTAAAGGGATAGTTTACCCAAAAATGAAAATTCTGTCATTTACATTCAAACCTGCATGAATTTCTTTCAGCCTTTGAACACAAAAGAAGATATTTTGAAGAAAGTTGATAGCCAAATAGTTGACAGTAGCTATTGACTTCCATAGTATGGAAATAAAGAAATAAATACTATAGAAGTCAATGGCTAACATCAACTGTTTCAAAATATCTTCTTTTGCGTTCAGCAGAAGGAATAAACTCATACAGGAACAATGGATGGGTTAGTAAATGATGAATTTTTCGTTTTTTTGGTGAACTATCCCTTTAACATCGCTGTATGAGTATTTCTAAGACAAAAGCTGAGGGAGAGATGGCAAATTTAACATATTTCTCGCATTTGGCCAACATAATCTATCTCTAATTATTTTTTCTCTTTTGGAAAGTAATAGAATCCCCTCCCCCTAAAAAATTTCCTTTCACCACTCAAGAAGTTTACCCAACTATGACGACTTCTGCTTCTGTGAACCCCGGAAAAGTGAAAAGGGTCTATTCAATATATAGCACTTTCATAAACTAAATAAAAACATAAAAAAGCAAAAACACAACTGATGCACACTGTTAAAAATGTTTCTGAATCTTTTGTAGAAAAGATACATTTCCATCTTGCGCCGACCAAAGTGACTTCTCAACTCGAAAATACAAACGACTTAATCATACCATTTCACAATCATTATTAGTCCCATTCATTTTTGTTAAATACAATTATGTAGAATCATTAAGAACAAACACAACCTAACAATGGATGAGTATATTTATAAATTTACATTAACCTGGAGTTCCCTTTAAAATCTTAAATTATTCCCTTTGAGCTAAATTGACCTGTTTCCCTTACAACCAAGATGTGCAAAAAATATAATAATTTATCCATTATAATTAATTTAGAATTAAATACACATTATATGTGTTATGTATACAACTCTATTGTAAAGCGTTACAAATCACAAAATCATAATCCTCATCATAAACCCCTGAACGTCACTGTGTAATCTGAATGCTGATCTAGACCCTAACCTGCTTATCATCTGGTGTATTTGGCAGATTTAGTGTTATAGAAGCACAAAACACCCACATATAGTCCCTCTTTGGTCCAGTATCTTGGGTTTTGTGCTCACAAGTTAATGTCTTAAACTGCCGATCTTGTTACATGTGCTAATTAATAGTGTTTTCACTATATTTTGGATATAAATATCCATTGCAGAATTGATGTCATACGGCTCGTTCACTGACTCGCTGGCCGTCTCAGTGATCAGCCATAAACAGTGATTCTGTCCTAATTCCCTTGCATATTAATGGTGGAGTTCCCTTTAAAATCTTAAATTATTCCCTTTGAGCTAAATTGACCTGTTTCCCTTACAACCAAGATGTGCAAAAAATATAATAATTTATCCATTATAATTAATTTAGAATTAAATACACATTATATGTGTTATGTATACAACTCTATTGTAAAGCGTTACAAATCACAAAATCATAATCCTCATCATAAACCCCTGAACGTCACTGTGTAATCTGAATGCTGATCTAGACCCTAACCTGCTTATCATCTGGTGTATTTGGCAGATTTAGTGTTATAGAAGCACAAAACACCCACATATAGTCCCTCTTTGGTCCTCCTCCCGCCATCTCTTCAATAGGCTCCTATAGGCTTCTATCACCCCTCACCCCCTGCAGTTGGCAGCATCTATGGGCCCAGAGAAGGAGGGTGTCAGTGCCAGGTCTCAAGATCCCACTCCTGCCCACCCTCCTATACCACCCCCACCTCTCTCAGCACACTTCACTCATTATTCATGTTCATAGGGACAGCTTTCATTTGTTCTATTACTTAGGCGGGGGGGGGGGGGCGC
>NW_015505647.1:219853-251708 GCF_001515645.1 Sinocyclocheilus grahami
TTTGTGCAGGGGGGGGGGGGGGGGGGACTGCAGACTGCTGTGCGGCTCCATCCCTGCTGGATCTTTAATTATTGCAGAGAGGGTTTTCTCTGTCTTGTTCTTTGTTGTGCTAATGAAATATTGAAGTGGCCGATGTAGATTTCGTGGGGCCTGCTGGGGAGGATGGTGGCTTACCTTTCCACTCTGCACAGACCTTGTGCACTCTGACCTGATTTTTCATATTTCAAAAGCACATATGATCAAATGTTTGTTTAAAGAGTTCATGCATTCAGCTTTGTTTTTATGTCTGATTACTGTAAGACTCGCTACACTCCTCATATGTAAATCACTTTAGATTAAAGCATTTGGTTAAAGAAGTGATTTTTCAATAAATAGTTTAGACTGAAATGAAAAATTAAG
Organism: Sinocyclocheilus grahami; assembly: GCF_001515645.1. Classification (NCBI taxonomy): domain Eukaryota; kingdom Metazoa; phylum Chordata; class Actinopteri; order Cypriniformes; family Cyprinidae; genus Sinocyclocheilus; species Sinocyclocheilus grahami. The sequence goes on from NW_015505647.1 coordinate 220,253, forward strand.
GTTGTGATGTAGTTTTGCTTGTAGGGTTTTGAATATATATATATATATACAATATATCAAGTGTACTAAAATGAACTTACTTTGTATATTAGAAATAATGCTAATTTATTAAGAGGTTACAATATAGTGAAGGTTGTATCCATAGATCTAAAGGCATTTAAAGAAATTATTAACTTCTATTCATAAACATTTTAACTTTGTTTCTTGTAATTGCAACTTTATCCCTCAGATGCAAATTTATTTCTTCGAAGTGCAACTTTATATCTCACAACTGTGATTGTATTATTATTATTTTAAACTTACAACTGTATTCTCATAAAAAATCTTGGGTTCATTAAGAATTTTTTTTAAAGTTAATTTTAATGAAAAAGTCATTTAATTTTTTTTTTTACTTTATTTTATTTTAATTAGTTAAAATGAATAGTTTTACTCAGCAAGGATGCATGAATTTGATCAAAAGTTACAGTAAAAACATTTATAATGTTACAAAAGATATATACAGTATTTCCTCAAAGAATCCTAGGAGAACAAAATGTAACAGTTTTCAACATTGTTTCACCAAATCAGGATATTATAATGATTTCTGAAGGATCATGTGACACTGAAGACTGGAGTAATGATGCTGAAAATTCATCTTTTTCATTAAAAGAATAAATTACTTTTTAAATATATGTTCAAATAAAAAACTGTTCTTTTAAATTGTAATATTATTTCACAATATTGCTGTTTTTACTGTATTTTTGTCCAAATACTATTGTATTATATCTGTTTTTTTAATAAAAACATACTGCTATAGCTTTAAATTATCATATTAAACCACAAGAAAGACTTATTACAGTCAGTGAAGAATGACGATACATTAAGCACTGCTCAAGCTACTTAAATGCCACCCAGAGTATTTTAAGAGCACGTCTGACCCCCTCCCTAGTTCATAAGGACTGCACTGTAGGAGTGTCTGTCCATAACAACCAAACATATCATCCTTAAACACTGTATATTCCCACTGAGAGCAACAGCAAATAGATGGAAAATTGATCAACCTGCTGTCCGACCACTGGGGACCACTGTGGTCTCAAAGCAGAAAATCTCAGGAATTTAACTGCAACCAGTTCAATCATTTATTAAAATCACTGACCAGTACATTATTCATGCCACACGTTTAAATATGGCCTTTTAGGCCTGTGAGACATTAATATTAAAAACCTCTGAGCATATATGGGGTATGTGCAGTGTGTTCAGAAATAAACATATAATTGCATCTATAGCAAGAGATTCAGTAATTGGCTAAGGGGAGTGTGTAATTGCGCAGTGGTGTGGAAAGCCGTCTGACAGTGATCTACAGGACTCCATTAATTGCCATATGAATATACCCCACTCTCTTTTCCACTCTGCTGAGGCATCAGTGTGTGAGAGACGGGTCACTCTGTCTTTCCCGGCCCATATCCTCACTGAGCTCATAATTACTAAAACCTTTAATTAATCTTGCTATCACGGGGTAAATGCAGTGCTCACCATATAAATGAATTATAGGATAAGTGTGGTATTGTTAGTACGTGAGGGCAGATGGGTGCCTGCATGCAATGCATGCATAAGGTGTGCATGTGTGCTAAATGTGGATCATATGTATAATTAAAAGATTAGTTGAATAATCCAAAAATTTAAACTCTTTCGGTCATTATCAAATTCTGGTGTTCAGACTAAAATTTTAATTTGATATTCGCTGAAAATATTCCCCTCCACCGAAGCTCTATTATAATACAATACAACAATTAATTAACATACAATTAATATCTATGTATCTATCTATATATATATATATATATATATATATATATATATATATATACTTAGAATATAGCATATGGACTTTTTGGTGTGTGTGTGTGTTGCTCAACCTTCCACCATGGAATTTAAAAAAATAAATACATTTAAAAGGTAATTGTGACTTATCTCACAATTATGACTCACAAGATAAAAAGTCATAATAGTGATCATGCATCGCACATCCTGATATTATATTTATGTGTTGATATTATAAACTCATAATTGCAAGTTAACCTCTCACAATTCTGAGCTTTATTCCCAGAATTGCAGGAGGAAAAAAGTGTGAATTGTGAGATATAAACTCAAAATTGTGAGAAAAAAAAGTCAGAATTGTGAGATAAAGTTATCTTGATTCTGTAGCAGAAATAGGTTTCCTTAGAAATCTCATGAATGGTTTGTAAACACATTGTGCCATGTTTTGACAGTGATCAGGATTAATTAATTAATTACAAATAAATAAATAGCAACAATTAAAAATAAATAATGAAATAATAGTAATCAGTCTGTTCACACAAATAATATTGTTTGACTTGTAATATAGCATGGACTACTTTTTTGGCCTTTTTTCACACTCGACAAGCGTGTTCCCTTCATGAAAGTATTTTCATTTTAAGTGAACTGTTTGTTTAAAATAAAGTGAAACCTGAGAAACATTTTTCAAAGATTTGTATTAGATTACAATTTATTCTTGGCTGATTATTTTATACAATAAACAGACTTTAAGGAATCTGGAACTGAAAACTGAGTTATAGTGTACATTTTTGTCCTAGCATATCACGCTTAATTAATTATCAGATTCTGTGTCCAAAACCAACAGCAACAAATCAAAACCTGTATCAGATCTATTGCTTTTAATATCTCCATAAGGTCCCTTGATTCCATCTCCTAAAGGAGTGAACACTGAGCTGACCAACAATGAGTTCTTGTGTTTAAATCTAATTGAAGTGATTGATGAATTCTCAAACCTCTTTAGCTGAGTTCCTGTGTTTCACTGGGAATAAGTCAGAGTGAGGAAAGTGGATGCTGTGACCCTGCGTATGAGAGCTGACTTCCAGCCACGGCACACGCAATAACTTTCCCTCTAATGTCTTCACTAAAGCTCTGTGGGAAGGGGAATATGTTGTGACTTGTCCAGATATGCTGGCAGTTACCCACCAGCCTCCCTTTCAATCAGCAGGCTCAGCTGACTGGGGCTCTTACATTGGCTTTAGTTGATTGGGGCTGGAATCGTGACACTACACTACCATCTAGTGGTGTGTGGAGGGATTGCATGGCTTCTTGTCTTGTCGCATAGGGAGCTGGTTGTTTACAAGTGACATTTCGTTCCTAATTAAATGCTGCACTTGTTGCAGCACTTCTTGTGGAGAGGGGCTTGCATCCACAATGATGCAGGCAGGATTCTGGATTCTCTTGTAAGTTTCCTCCACTCTGAAAACAAAGAGCAATTTGTCATAAATGCTCATTGTCTTTATGAATATACCTAATGGCGTTGAAACACAATAGAAAACTTGGCTACTACAGGGATCGTCCTAGAAAATAAAATAGAAAATAGAATCAAGGAAATAGAGCCATTTGTGTTTTATATGTGTTCTTGTAATGCAAAAGTAAAAATAAATCACTATGTTTTACTTAATATTTAATATTTACAAATATTTGCTTTCATCTGACGAACAATTTTTCATTTTAATAGAGTACACACTACCTTTCAAATGTTTGGGGTTGGTAAGTTTTTTGTAAGTTTTTGAAAGAAGTCTCTTAAACTCATATATATACTGTATATATATATATATATTTGAAATAGAAATGTGAAAGTCTTTAATACATCCTTGCCGAATAAATGTTTTTTTATTTTTTATCTTCCTGACTTCAAGTTTTGAACGGTAGTGTATACAATTTTAAAAACAAATACTACCAAAAATGTTGCTATTACTGAAATTAAAATGCAAAATTTACCATTGTTCCTACACTTTCTGTTCAAACCTGCTACCCTACAAAATTAAAATTATTTTATGAATCTGATATCATATTTGAAGGGGTGACACCATAAACTATTTGACCATATGATAAAAAAGTCTTTATCCCCCTTTATATTCAACCCCAAAACATTGTGAATGGGGTTGGCACAAAATATGTTTCAAAGAGAAATTCCATTATTAATTATTAATAATGTTTCATATTAACTTATTACTTTTTCCCCCTAGTAAAGTTTCATTTAAGACACACCACATTTTCTGTCACAAATGGCGTCATTACCTGAAAATCCCCTAGAAATAGCTATTGAAGTTTACTTTGGAGTATTTAGGCCAGCTGGTGCACAACCAGTTTAGAGATGTAAAACAACATCTGATAATATTATAGGGTTATTACATACAGTAAGCAGGTGTGTTGGGATGTTCCTTAAAAACACCCTCACATTTAACAAGTTGACCTACTTAAGTCGGAAGAGCTGATTCATCTCTAGTTCAGCCTCCTCAACAGTCTTGTCCTGTCCTCTGCCCCTGAGTCTTCTCAGTCTTTCTTCTGGACTGACAGTGAGGAGCAGCACCAGGTTTGGTTTGAGCAGGTCTTCTGGCCACTGGTAGAGCTCTGAGCCTGGCTTTGGGAGGTTTTCAACTCTTCCACCAACTGCTGTGGCAATGGCATACGCTGCTGTGCTGTGCCAGTACCTAACAGAGACAATAAATAAAGAAAACTTTTTAAGGGTTATCTATAATCGTGCTAACTAAGTGTAGAAACCCTACTACTAACTTTTACTAACAGTCAAATTTGTGCGTTAAGAAATCTGATGTGAAACAATTCTAGTGAACCAGTTTGTTAAAGTTAAAGTGACCCCACCCCCCCCCAAAAAATCTCACATTTACTCGCCCCACTTCCCAGGTTTTACTATCTGGTAACACTTTATTTTAAGGACCAATTCTCACTATTAACTAGTTGCTTATTAGCATGCATATTACTAGCATATTAGCTGTTTATTAGTACTTATAAAGCGCATATTAATGCCTTATTCTGCATGACCATATTTTAGATTCCTTAATACTTACTAACTATTAATAAGCAGCAAATTGGGAGTTTATTGAGGGAAAACTCTTATTTAATAGTGAATATGTGTTCCTTATTCTAAAGTGAAAATTTTTTGAAAAATAATCCATTTGTGTAAATCCATAAAGTGAACATGACCTAAAAATGTGATGCTTCAAAAACCACACAAAGCAAACCCCCGGTAATCCATACGACTCTAGTGGATAAATCATTAGCTTCTGAAGTAAAAAGACATGTGTTTGTAAGAAAAATACTAATATTAAAAAAATAATAATAATTATTACAAACCATCGCTTCTGGCCAACTGTCACACATGTGTTCATGAGTTCCAAGAATCCATGAAATTTATTATTTTTCTAAAAATCTTCATTTGCGATTCACAGAAGAAAGAAATTAATATACCTGTACATCTGGGATGGCATAAGGGTGAGTAAATGATGAGAGAATTTTCTGGGTGGAGTATCCATTTAAGACGGTTCATTTAAATGATCGAAAAAATTATAGTAATAAAAATTATTCCACAATTAATTTTCCTGTACTGTGCATAAATGTTGCAACACTCTCAGAAAAAAAAAAGATACGAAACTGTCACTGGGGTAGTACTCTAAGGTACAAAAGCTAAAAAGTAAATTTTTGCACCTTATTAATGCCTAAATGGTACATATTAGTAAAGCTACAAACTACTACTTTAAAAGTACATACTGGTACCAGAAGTGTACATATTAGTACCTTAGCTTTAGCTTTTGTACCTTAGTTTACCTTTTTTTGTACCTTTTTTCTGAGAGTGAAAGTATTTTACATTTTTGTTTATGCACCATATTTTTAACTTAGATATAGAAATGTGGTTCCATTTAAGTTTTATTCGTTGTATTTTGCATAGATTCATGTTTAATTTAATGCTGATTCCCTAATCAATATCCTCATTGTTTTTGTGCCATATAAATACTGCTCTGTTTACAAACATAATTGATATCTGATAGTTTTAAAGTCAAAATAACCTCGAATAAACATTTACGTTTGACTGAGCCTCAATTTCCACAAATCCAGCTTTAAAACAGATATTTGCTACATTCCCATACGTTCCACAGTGCTGCCCAAACAGCAGCTGTATCATGTGAGTATATTTGTGGCGCACACATCTCTACCTGTCCACTATGACAGGAGCCCTCAAGGACTCTTTCCCGATGTGGGCAGCAGTGATGTAGTTCCCCAGAGCATAAAAGGCCCTACGGATGAGGGGTGGTTCTGAGTCAAAGCGCTGTCTGAAAGGAGCCAGGCACTGGGGAGGAGATTTCAGCAGAGTAGCATTCAGAGACTCCCGCAAGGCCTCTGTGAGAGTAGTTTTACCTGGGTACATGGAGAAATCAGGGGAACACATGGAGAGAAGTCAACAGAATTTTATAGTGCTAACTATTTGTTTGTGCATGGTTTTTATCATATTGCCAGCTATGAATTTGTATGTGACATTACTTTCTGCTTGGTGAAAAATATAGTGTTTGACTGCATACTTATTAATTAGCTGAACAAAGTATTTGTCAAAGGCTCAGTGTTAACCTGTGGCATCCAGTCCCTCGATCACAATGACAGGAAATCCATCACCCCTGCTTGTCTCCAACTGTTCGTCTACAAGCTTCAGCACTTCCTTTGACTCAGGGATAATATCAGTGCACTGGAATGGGCAGAAAGATGTATTGATTTTTTTTATGATAAAATGTTGTAATGTTGCCATATTCAGAAGTGATATGCATGGTTGTTGTCCACAAAATAACTACTGTAGCCAAAGCACAATAAAGGTCCATAGGCCCATATTAAAATCGATCAGCTGTTCCTGACGTGTACCAATCCAGTTTCGGCACTTCTCACAATGGTCTACTGCTTGTCTGCATACCACTTCTAACTCTCTCCTCCATCTCCAACTCCTCCTAGCTGGGATCTATATTATAATCTGATATCCATTTGAGGTTGTTTTAGTTTAAAATACATGGTAATCATCCTTCATGTATCTGGCCTGTTACAACAAACCCATGGTAAAAAATTGTGAATTGTGGTATGTATGCATGATTACTGGATCTGTACAATACTACTTTTATTTAGTACTGACCAAGCGGCAACCTTCCAGTCTCACTCGTGAAACCAACAAGGAAGTGACTAAAACTGCAATTCATCGACTGACCGCTAGAGGCTTCAAAATGCCCAACTTTACAGCAGAAAACAATATGTTTACAGTACAAAAAGTGGTTTTGGTCTATATAACAAATTTTGCCCTTCATGACAACTGTGAGGGGGGTGAATTTTTTTATAACTCATCTGTTTAAATTATATTAAGCCTTAAAGGGGTGCTATTATGCCTTTTCCCTTTTTCAACTTTAGTTAGTCTGTAATGTTGCTGTTTGAGCATAAAAAAGATCTTCAAAGTTACAAAGCTCAAAGTCCACTTCAAAAGGAGATGTCTTATTTACTTTTCAAAAACTACAACAAACGACTCGTTTGGACTACAACGCATATTTTCCGGGATTTGTGACATCACAAATATCGACGAATGGGACGAGAACTGGTTGAGCTGCACTAGAGAAGGCAAGGAGTGTTATCACTACGTCGTAGACACGCTAGTTTCCCCAAGGCAGATGAACTTAGAGTGGTTACAATCATCCGGGTTTAAATCGCGCTCAAATTGATTTGATTTTGACGCTATATTTACACTGAAGCTGGCAGGCGGCTATGGTAAGAGGCATGACATTTCCCGACCAGGCGCCGAGTGCTGCCAATCACAGCACACACTGACCCAGCTAACCAATCACAGCACATATTTTTACACGTATTTCAGAAGGCGGGCCTTCATTTGATACAGGAACTATTCAAGCCGTTCTTGCCAGACTGGGGAGAGAAGTGTTGTAATAATGTATAATATGTGAAAAAGAATGTGTTTTTCGAACAACCTAGTATGAGAGTCAGTTCTAGTACACCCCCAAAACAAAATCAAGACTTTGTAAAAGAGCATAATAGGACCCCTTTAAAGTTCTGCATAATTAAGGGCGTGGCCACTTGAGTGACAGGTGGATTGCTAGGTGGAGCTAGGTGGGCGTGGTTTCAGCACCCTGATCTTCAAATTCTAAAAGTTTTGTAAACTGTATATGAAAATAAAAAGTAAGTAAAAATAAATACAATGCTTTGAAATCCTAATGTACCTCCTGAAGAACCTCATAGGCTTCCTTCATGCAGTAGAAGACATCAGAGTTCCTGATGTTCAGTGTGGAAGGGTGATGCTGTGCTGCTGCTGCAGGTGTGATGTACTGCCTCACTGACTCCTGCACTTGATCGACAGGCGACCACAGCTCCTGCCAGCAGTACTGACCCTCGCGCTTGTATGAAAACACACACACTGATTTACTCTGCTGCAACGTCTTTAGCATGTCCTCTGAAAGGGTTGTAGTGGATTTGTCTCTTATAAAAAATCCCTTAACGACGCTATTTTTGACGTCCGGTGTGAAAGAAGACGCTTCAAAAACATCGCAATCGCGCGACAGAGCGACGGACAGCTTGTGTTTTATTTCGGCGTGCGTTCGCGCTTTCTCAGTTCTGTTGTCACAGTGGACATGTAGCGAGAAGAGTTTCCCTTCGTCGCCAAAAAGCTGCTGATGAGCATGATGAAGCACTTGTGGGTTTGAGCTCAGCGAGAAATAGAGAGGTTCAGCGCGTAAGTCAAACTCCACCGCGAACACGCGCGAGCTCAGCTGTCCCCAGCGAAACATGGCTCTCTTTAGCATTATGAACCGTGTTTGATATTACCGCAGCATATACAGAGAAATATCATTCTTGCTGATCTGGAGGACAGCGCTTACAGAGAAACGAAACTAGACCCGGAAACGAAAGTTGGCAACTGCTCACGTAATGCCCAGCTGAGTCTGTCAAGCAAGATAACAGCAGTGCACGGTGACATAAACTGCGTGTTAATCATTCAAATAGGATACACTTTATTGCAGTTTCTTTTCAACAATCAAATTACACAAGCAAATAAGAATAGGCTATAAATGAACAGTAAGTGTAAATTGCAATTTCCTGTATATGCTAGCTGGAACCAGACCGGCAAGATTGGTTGGTTTCGAGCAGGTTTGTCCAAACTCATTCATATTTGCTTATTAATGCTCATTAAAATGAATACCTGTGCGGTGAGGACATTGTTGTCATACTCGGTAGCCATAGTAACCGTTGCGACAGGAGCAGAATTTGAATTCTTAGGTTTCGTTTCGTTAGTAATTGTTCTTAAAGGTCCCAGTTTAGCAATCATTTCACCAAAATAAATAAACGCTTAATGAATATGCCTATTAGGCTATTAGTGCAGTAGCCTAGTACAGTCTGTTGTTGTTGTTAACAATTAATGTTGAAATGTTAGGACAAGATCTAAATATCACTTAGTTATTAATAGGAGAATGGCGATAAGTTGATCTTAATTGCCCTGTGTTTTAAAGAGAAAAACAGGACGATCCAGTTACAGTTCATCCTGATGACTGACACCACGCCTAGCCTATGTTCGTCTCAGCTGGCAGTGTTTATCTTTCGTTTTCCAGTCCCCCAAGCAAGAAAAGAAACTGATAAGAAAAGCAACTTGCGACTGCCCTGTATATAAAGGGAGGTATGAGCTCTCTGGGCGTCAGTTTCTACACACCGTCACCATGTTGACATCAAACCAAGTCAGTTTTGCAGCAATGTTAATGCAATTTTGTTTCAAGAACGTCCACAGCTTCTTAGCAGCCCTGTTGGGATGGATTTTTCGGGACTCTGGCTCGCAGGTGCAACAAACACTTGTCGGGAGGACCAGTCGACCGAAGACTCGCCCCAAAGAGCAGAAAGAGGGATCCAGCACTCAGCTGACTACTCCAAGCAGCGTAAACTACCACTTTACCCGGCAGTGCAATTACAAATGCGGATTTTGCTTCCACACTGCGAAGACCTCGTTCGTCCTGCCTATTGAAGAGGCAAAGCGAGGCTTACGACTTCTGAAAGAAGCAGGTATCTACATTTAACTGACAAAAGAGTACGATTCGGTACACTCGATTTGTTTATTTATTTATTAGGTTTATTTATTTTAATAGGCTACTTAATTTCTAATAATAAGGATGCATAAAAGTGATAAAAGATAAGATTGCATTAAAAAAGCGGACATTTTTGTCTTAAAGCTCACTGTCATTTTTATTCCCAAACTATGTTAATATTATCGATTGTATGTTTTAGGAATGGAAAAAATCAACTTTTCGGGTGGAGAGCCCTTCATTCACGAGAGAGGTAATTTTCTGGGAGAGTTGGTGCGATACTGCAAACAGGAGCTGCAGCTGCCGAGCGTCAGTATCGTTAGCAATGGCAGTCTGATCACAGAAACCTGGTTCCAGAAATACGGTGAGAATCATTCATGGCCAGCAGAGGGCAGCGAAGATTGCTTTTAAACACTTTGGCTTTAAAGTCCCCCGGTAGTCAAATATTTTATCCCTTAAAACTTATCTTTGATCATCAAAATGACATATTTAAATGTTTTTTCTTGTGAAAATAATTTTCTCATGCCTTAAAATAGCTTGAATGCAACTCTACACCCTTGCCTCATTTACTATACGCTGATCTATGAATATGCAAATGAGCCCCGCCTCCACTCAGTCACACCAGCCAGCGCCTCCTGACCCACTGAACTGTAGTAAACGCAAAACAATGGCATACACGGATAATGACTGATAAAACTATCTTTTTACTAGCAGACAACTACAGTGAATGCTGTAACATTCGTTAAAGTTACTTGATGTTGTGTCCTAAAATGCCTTGAAGACTCGAATGCAGCCATTTGTGATTTCTTAATTCGCGCCGGCGAGCATACATACGCGTGTGACATGCAGACGCAGCTGCGGGAGAGGTGTGTCTGACTCCGGGCTACTTTTACACTGTTGCCACGGGTTATAATGCAAGTTAGCGGTTCTAAATTCACATTAAACCACAGCCTCATGGGTTTTTTGCTCCGATTTATTTTTGGTTTTGTGCTGGTATTGGTATATGTTGCATGCTAGTGATAGGAATCGATCCCTTGCCGTGATTGGCTATTGGTTTGTGACGTAGCAACCCCAGGGCTGTTTCAAACCGTATTTCTGGGTCAGCCTTTGGGAAACTACAGTTTTGAGAAAATACTCAGCAATGGTGTCGATTAATACATTGGCACATGGTTTGTCTAAAAGCATATGAAAAACACCACATAGACAAATAAACAACATAAAAAACTTGATTTTCACTACAGGGGGACTTTAACGTTACACATTCTGTATATACAAGAAAACCCTATATCAACGTTTATACAGCTCCACGAAAGGCCTACGTATATTAAGCCCCACTTAGTATCTGAATATTAAGAAGGTTCAGTTTTGCTAACGTGAAATGAGATAATATTGCACTGTCAAATGTTTATTAGTGTGAGCTTTTTTGTTTTCCAACACTAGCAGGAATCCACCACTGCATGAATGCCTTTTTGTCACTATGCACTACATTTTTTGTTTCAGGTCATTGCATGCAGTGACATACAGTAATATCGAATTTGAAGTGATTTGATCTAACTATTAATAATGATTTTAATTGCTGCACATGAGAATCACCAAACCTGTCACATATAGTATGACAAAAAAAAAGGTGATTTAACTAACAGAGTGTACGATAAGTAACATAGTTGTGAAGTATGGCCTACCTAAAAATTAAATGAAATTAAAATTTGCACCGTTATACACTACCGTTCAAAAGTTTGGGGTCTGTACGATTTTTTTTAATGAAATGAATACTTAATTTCTAACAGTAAGGATCCTTCAGTTGATCAAACGTGAAAGTAAAAGACATTTATAATGTTACAAAAAAAACACCTATCAACTATTTTCAACATTAATAATAAGAAATGTTTCTTGAGCACCAATTCAGCATATTACATATCACATATCATGTGACACTGAAGACTGGATTAATGACAGCTGAAAATTGATCAAATAAATAATTGCAGTCTTGGTGAGCATAAGAGATTTCTTTCGGAAAAAAAACTCACAGACCACAACCTTTTAAACTGTATATTAACTAAACAGAATATATACATTGTTTAATACATTAAAGAAAAATACATTGTTATATCAAAGGTATTTGCATATGGTGACAAAATTGCTCAATTTTTTATTTGTATCTGTATTTTATAGGTGACGACTTGGACATCCTGGCAGTATCTTGTGACAGTTTTAACGAGGACACCAATAAAGTCATTGGTCGAGGTCAGGGCAAGAAGAGTCACCTGGACAAACTACATAAAGTTCAGAACTGGTGTCGGGAGTATAAGGTGGCTTTCAAAATCAACTCAGTTATCAATACCTACAATGTGGATGAAGATATGACCGAGCAGATCAATGCTCTGAGCCCAGTGCGCTGGAAGGTATACAGTTACTTCCTTTACCACAGACTCTATCATTTTAACCAGGCTGCTGACCATGTGTTTAAGGCTGTATTGCAATGTACACACAGGTCTTCCAGTGTCTGCTAATTGAAGGGGAAAACGCAGGGGAGAACAGCCTCCGCGAGGCAGAGAAATTCATCATTAGCGATCAGCAATTCCAAGACTTCCTGGACCGCCACCAGAGCGTTAAGTGTCTGGTTCCAGAGTCTAATCAAAAGGTAATTTTGAGGCACAGAGCGCACACTTTCGCTCAATTCAGATCAGAGTTTCAAAGTAGCTTACAATTTGGAAGATAAAGTGGCTTCAATTTATGAGTAATACAGCAATAAACTTTCAGTTTCAATTCATTACCAAAGCTTTTACGACTTATAAGTGTCAAAGTCCCTTTCTATAGTCTTTGTAAGTGTGCACTACAAGATTTGAATTTAGATAAAAAATAGCTCTATTAGATGGATGCCTGGGACTTGAATATACTGTTAACTTGATATGAATTGTTTACTTATTTATTTTTCTTTTACAGATGAGAGACTCTTACCTGATTCTTGATGAATATGTAAGTGGTTTCATATTTTCTTCTCAGCATCCATTAAGTTTTCTTCTCATGAAGGATTTTTTTTTATATTCGTTTATGTTGTCATTAGAGTCTAAAGGATTTCTTTTTGTTGGTATATTAGATTACACTATTATTACAGTGTAAATTATTCTTTTAAATTACATTATGTCATCATATCAGTAGCTTGGGGGATTATGGATAGGAAAATAATAAGGCCTGCAGTAATTTGCCTCATTCCAGGCTTCAAATTACTTTTCCCTCCCTTGATAATCTCTGATCTCTATTAATAATCATGCTGACATCATCAGAAAGAGCAATCATCATAAATAGATTTTTTAATCCTCCATATCTGATGCCGCAGATGCGCTTCTTGGACTGCCGAGAGGGGAGGAAAGATCCGTCAAAGTCTATTCTGGATATTGGTGTGGAAGAGGCCATCAAGTTTAGTGGTTTTGATGAGAAGATGTTCCTCGTAAGAGGGGGGAAATATGTGTGGAGCAAAGCTGATATGAAACTGGACTGGTGAACTGTCTCAGTGTTGCTGTTTTTACTCTGTGTTTACATTGAGACCTGATTTAATTTATAAGTGTTAAATATATGGTAATAAACAATTGTGCAGTGTAGTTACAGAAGTTACAACACAGCTCCAAAAGCTGGTTGGATACATTGGCGTGTAAATGTCTGTGTTTTCACAATTTTTAAGAGATTCTACTGCACTGAAATACTTGCATATATAGATTATTATGTAGATATGATTTTGTATATACGATTTTCATAAGATTTGTATTATGGTATGCTTGCTTTTAATCTGGAATATTTGCATAACCTGAAGTATGTTTGACTGTGCTATGGTTGTCTTTGTCTTGACATTCTTAGCAGAAGTAATTGATTTAATATAATCTTGGAAGAAAATTATTGATAAATTACCAGCTTACACAGTTTGATTAATTGCACTTTGAATTAGAATTAAGACTTAAGCACACCTTTGATGCTTTAATTGCCATAGTGTAGAATTGACATTTTAGTTTGTAGCTCCTCAGATCGCAACTTTGGAAAACGTACAAAAGAACTCTAAAGACTTTCTCCCGTAACCAAATTATTAAATAAAAAGCTTTGAGGCACTTGTAATATGTAGTGAAGGTCATGAGGCACCCTGAAAAAGGAATCTATATAAAATAAAATGATTCCTCAATTATGTTTTCATTTTTTTTTAAAGCGATGTTGTAACGTCATATTATATTTTATTGAAAATAAATATTTTTGACACAATCTTGTTACATCTGATCTCATAATTGTTCAAACTGCTCCAAGTGTCAAATTTTTTAATGAAATGATTTCTTTAATTTCTTTAAAGTCTTTAAGCTTTCATTGCTCAGTAATATTTAGGTAATCCCTAGTATGGAGTACATTTTTATGTCCCCATCATATAGGCTACATCCTAGTATACATAAATACATTTAAAAATATTTTAAATGATAAAAAAACACTGATAATTGAAATTATATTTAAAGATGGAAATCGTTATAGTAAGATTTATTTCATCACAAAGTCAAAAGAGTGGTGATTTTAAAATAATGCCAAAACTGGCCATTTATGATGAAATATTCTAAAATATGTTTTCTTGAAAATTTTTTATTTTTTTTTGTTAAGAAATATATTTCTTAGATACATTTCATTCTGCTGGTCTTTTGTAATATCCAACTAACAAAATGTAAGGTTCAACAAACATGTCCTTGATGAATGCAGTGGATCTGATACATTTTATGTTATACTTTAAAATATTCCATCCTTTCAGTTAAAGCAAAATCGGTATAAAATGATCAATGTTTTAAACGATGGTTAAAAAAACTGAATTAACTTTAGCCTGACACCCTCACGTAAGGTAATGTTACCTCAAGAGCTCCCAGAAACATATCATTTGGAGCTGTCCCAAAGTCTGATTTCAAGAGCACTATTATGTGTTGTGCCCAACAGAGGGCGCTAGAGCTGCGCCTTCGCTTCAGAGACGCATACATATATAAACATGCAGACCCGCTGTACAGCACAGCAGCACTAGGTAACACTCAGACTAATGGCGTCTTCACAAGACGGACCAGCTGATTCTTATATCTGCCTGCAAAACTACATGAAGACATAAGGTAAAATGCTCGTGCAATTACAGATGGCTGTGATGAATGTGTCGGTCTTAAACGAAAATGTTTTCTTATCCACAGTAACCGCTGTATACGGCACTATATTGACTTTCTGAAATGCAGTAGGATTTGTGCAGCGTTCAACGTTTTAAAGCCGAACGTGTATGTCAGCAGGTCAATATATCATAAAAAATCTCGGTTTTATTTTATTTGGCAATGCTTTATGATCTTCATTTAGCTGTAACTACGAAACTCACTTTCTTCATGTGCAGCTCCAGTATAGATTTGTTTACCTGATTGGTGTCTACGATGGCTGTTTACTATTAGAATATGACCGTAGGTTACTATCACGTTCACATGGGCTGGCTCTCAAAACCTAGTGTGCTGCCTACCTAGACAGCGTTTTTGGGCATTATAATGTCTATTAAGGGTTCACGAGTCTGTAATGCTCAAAAAAGCTGCCTAGGTTGGCAACACACTCTGTTTTTGGGATCTTGGGACCATGGGACCCTTGGCCCGTCCAGTCAGACGATGCAAATATTGATATGAAGTGGCCCGTTCTGGTGTTTGATGAGTGGATGTGCTCTAGTTCAGGAGCTGGTGCTGTGTAGGGGTCTAGAAGATCGGGGTTGGGTTGCATAGTTCGACAGTAGCTTAAGTTTTGACATGAGCCCTGGATGAACATTCCATGGAAAGACAGTAAGTATCTCTGAGTTATAGGGACTTTCCATGCTTTTTTGGGATTGTGTAGAATTTGCTAACCCTTAGGTCGTCAAAACTGCATGTGTGATCCAAGGTAGGCTACCAGGTGGTACAACCATGAGGATATTGTTTTTAAAACAAACTGATTAATCATATTCAAAATGTTTTGGTCAAAAAATGCTAGTGCAATGAAGATATACAGTATGGTTAGTATGTGGGGAAATAGCATTGTTTCTTAAAATCACAATTCTCATTTTCAATATCCTTTCTTCCCCGCCATATTAAATATGGCTACCAATTCTGTTCCTGATATCTGAGGTTATTTCAGTTTAAATCCTCATTATTTTAGTTGTTAAAATAGTTTAATGGATTAGTTACGACTAATGGATTAATTATGGCTTTGGTAAGTAGTCATTCATTGTCTATGCCTTATAGAAAGTTAAGTTTGCATTTCTACAATTTGGAAGAGGATTTTCAAGCAGTGGGTTCCCTTGGGAATTTCCTGTGGACTTTTAAAGCAGTTTTTGATTTACAGTTTTAGTAAAATAAGACCCGTGGTTAACATTTACGTTTTGTCCTAACATACAGTCTATCGTTACATATAATTGTGAATTTTGAACGCTGTGTTTTATGTGCTTTTCAAGTGGAGTCCTAAATATCGTAAGTTCTAAGCACATGGATGACCGAGCGAATGCGTGTTTAAAAATGGGAAACTTGGAATCCTAGATGAGTTGCAGAGCTTTTACATTGCAAGGCACAATGTTTTTTCTGTGGTCAAGGTAGATTGCGCCGTTTGGAAAAAGGGTTTATCGTAACAGTGTCCAAAGAAAAACCCTTTACTCTCATCAGGCTTCTCAAGTAGTGGCTGCAAAGGTTTGACACACCACATGTTGCTAACTGCCATGTTTACATCTCAGACTGCAGTCCTTCTGGTATTTACTCAACACTCCGCATTCATTTAGTATACTGGCTCAAAATCATTATTTAGATTGGTTACTATGATTCTGCATTTTCTGTTTAAATTTTTCTGGAATATGGTGTTAATGGTTTAATTAATTTAAATCATCAAAAAGCATGCTATAGAGTGAATTGATTTGATACAACTTTAATCGATGTAATTTTTAATTTAAAATCAATTTAATTTCATCCCCTCCATCAAATCATTGTTTTATGATTTTATATAAATGTATTGTCAAAAATGGTGGTAATCAAATTAGCTAATGAAAATAATTTTATCAGCCTTTTAAAATGTAATCATAACCTACTAATTTCTTTACAACAAAACATTGCGTACTTTTGATTTATTCATCTACAATTCTGTGACAATCCACAATGCCATCCATAAATCATACTCTTTGAGTTTGATGTTTAATGTTTTGGCCAAGTACGTCGTTTGTTATTATAATAATCTTAAAACATTTGTAAGCTCATACACTTTACAGGAGGGTTTGTAAATGGGATAACAGCGGTCTGTTTACATTAGAGGAGAGTCCTTATCTGATGAGTGTTATCTTCAGTTGCATTTGACTATGTGCTTGACTGTGCATTTGAATCATTAACATCCAGCTCTTTGTCCTCCATGTTCTGCATTTTAGCCTTGACTGTAGAACAATTATCTGCACTTATATTTATATACTTAAACCGCAACATTAATGACCTGTGCACTGTATATGACACTGTTATGTAGTTTTACCCGAAATACACAGTGTAAAAGTAATATTGGTCAACCCTCTACATTGCGAGTAAATCACTCGCATATGCGACTAAATCTTCACTCTGGGTGACTAAATTATGTCTAATATTAGCCAATGGCTAATACATTCTCAGATTTTACTCGCCAGTGTGTGAGTTGGAGGCTAAGTATAAGTTTAGCACATATATACTTTTACTCGCCGAACACTCTCTGACTGAGTGCTTCAGAGTTTTACTCTCCGTCAAGTGATCTGTGCTATTTTTCAGTTCATCTCAATGGATGTGCAACGCACCTGTATTTGACGTACCGTAAACTCTAGTGTGAAGGCGCACGACTCGCCGTCGCTTTGTCTCACACACACGCAGAGAGAGAGAATTGACGCGCTACATGTAAACGATATTCTTTGTTGTATTTTCCTGTCAAAATAATGGCGTTCCTTTGGAATTCTTGGCAAGATTTGGCAATCTCATTGGCTGGTGCTCACCTATTATCGTCCCTGTTTTGATTTCAGCAAATCAGTTCAAGCGAACGCACACAACCTGATTAATATTCATGAATCCAGTAGCTCATTAATCCTTAGTGCGTTTTATATTGTTCTTATTAGTAGAATTTGTATCATTATTATCTTATCAGTATTTTTGTTAGTTTTTTCCCGTTTTTTTTCTTTTGTACAGAAACACTGAATTACCAAAAAAGCACCACCACCAGTCCTAAGTTCAGTTAAAATGGTTATCAAGTTTTAATTCTAATTCCTAAAGTTCTAACATTAAATAATATTGATCATCATATTATAATGCTTGACTGACTGATGTTAAGAGTGTACTTTCATATATTTAAAAAACTGGCATTTTACAAACGTGTGTGTGTGTGTATATATATATATATATATATATATATATATATACACACACACGTTTGTAAAACCAAAATGCGTTCTTGTCTTAGGACAACGTTGATGAACTTTTTTTGATCCACTTCAAATGTTGACTACTATAGAGGTGCATCTCAATAAATTAGAATGTCATGGGAAAGTTCCTTTATTTCAGTAATTCAACTCAAATTGTGAAACTCGTGTATTAAATAAATTCAGTGCACACAGACTGAAGTAGTTTAAGTCTTTGGTTCTTTTAATTGTGATGATTTTGGCTCACATTTAACAAAAACCCACCAATTCACTATCTCAACAAATTAGAATACTTCATAAGACCAATAAAAAAAACATTTTTAGTGAATTGTTGGCCTTCTGGAAAGTATGTTCATTTACTGTACATGTACTCAATACTTGGTAGGGGCTCCTTGTGCTTTAATTACTGCCTCAATTCGGCGTGGCATGGAGGTGATCAGTTTGTGGCACTGCTGAGGTGGTATGGAAGCCCAGTTTTCTTTGTCAGTGGCCTTCAGCTGGCCACTTTTTGGCCATTTTTCATTTAATCAACTTTTGGTGCTTTTGGCAGTGTAGGCAGGTGCCAAATCCTACTGGAAAATGAAAATCAGCATCTTCAAAAAGCTGGTTAGCAGAAGGAAGCATAAAGCGCTCCAAAATTTCTTGGTAAATGGGTGCAGTGACGTTGGTTTTCAAAAAACACAATGGACCAACACCAGCAGATGACATTGCACCCCAAATCATCACAGACTGTGGAAACTTAACACTGGACTTCAAGCAACTTGGGCTATGAGCTTCTCCACCCTTCCTCCAGACTCTAGGACCTTGGTTTCCAAATGAAATACAAAACTTGCTCTCATCTGAAAAGAGGACTTTGGACCACTGGGCAACAGTCCAGTTCTTCTTCTCCTTAGCCCAGGTAAGATGCCTCTGATGTTGTCTGTGGTTCAGGAGTGGCTTAACAAGAGGAATACGACAACTGTAGCCAAATTCCTTGATGCGTCTGTGTGTGGTGGCTCTTGATGCCTTGACCCCAGCCTCAGTCCATTCCTTGTGAAGTTCACTCAAATTCTTGAATTGATTTTGCTTGACAATCCTCATAAGGCTGTGGTTCTCTCGGTTGGTTGTGCATCTTTTTCTTCTACACTTTTTCCTTCCACTCAACTTTGTTAACATGCTTGGATACAGCACTCTGTGAACAGCCAGCTTCTTTGGCAATTAATGTTTGTGGCTTACCCTCCTTGTGAAGGGTGTCAATGATTGTCTTCTGGACAACTGTCAGATCAGCAGTCTTCCCCATGATTGTGTAGCCTAGTGAACCAAACTGAGAGACCATTTTGAAGGCTCAGGAAACCTTTGCAGGTGTTTTGAGTTGATTAGCTGATTGGCATGTCACCATATTCTAATTTGTTGAGATAGTGAATTGGTGGGTTTTTGTTAAATGTGAGCCAAAATCATCAATATTAAAAGAACCAAAGACTTAAACAACTTCAGTCTGTGTGCATTGAATTTATTTAACGGTCCCATGGCATGACATTTTCAACATTAATATGAGTTCCCCTAGCCTGCCTACGGTCCCCCAGTGGCTAGAAATGGCGATAGGTGTAAACCGAGCCCTGGGTATCTTGCTTCACCTTTGAGAAATTCAAAGCTCAGATGGCCCAATCTGGAATCTTCCCTTTATGTCGTCATACAGGGAAAGGGTACCTCCCCTTTCTCTGCTTTGCCCGCCCAGAAAATTTGGCCCGCCCATAAGAAAATGAGCTACTACCATGCGAGGCGAGCGGAATATTTTTTTTTCCTCGAGAGACATCATGGCTTGCAAACGAGCCAAGCATGGCAGTTGCCCCGCCTCTCTCCTCCAAAATGGTTGATTGAATGGTAAGCAGAAAACAAACTTTTTTTCTGATTGCCTTTATTTCCCCTTTTTATAGCAGCTCACAGATGCTTCAGTTCAGCCAAAGGTTGGGATGACCTAGCAGCGTACAACAGTTATCTCAAGAATATGATAATGAACATGCAAACTTACTGTTTTGCTCATGAAATGTTAGCTTAAATGTGTCAGGCTACTGAAAAGCCAGTTTGATGTTTGATTCTGGACTTTTAATCCTATTCAAGACAAAAAGAGACAAATTGTGTGCATGGTGTTAAAAAAGCAGTAATCAGAGGCTTACTCCAGGGCTAGACTAATGGTTAAAATGATAATACACATAATCATAACTATAATAATCACGAATGTTCGCATTTGAGAAATTTCTGTTTACATTTCATCAGAATTTTTGACTTTCTCTCAATCAAAAATCTAGAAAATAGCAACTTATAAGCAGAGTTTATTTACCTCATGTAGTTTCCTAAATGTAGGCCTATTATATTTATCATACACATTAACACACTCTACATTGTAGAAGCTTTAATGAGCTTTTCTCAAAAGCTGAAACCATAAAATTCAAAATTATGTAGCATTTTTCGAAAAAAACAACAGAAAGGTCTGTTTTCTCAGATTATCGACTCTTGATTAAGTGCAGAGAGAACACATGTGCAGGGTTGCCAGGTTGTTAAAATTAAGTAAAGCACTAGTCAGAAAGTGAGAAGAAAAGCTCTAACTCTTAACATCTGGGAACACCAAGCATGAAAGCTCATGGAGGCTTGTTACCAATGCTTAACACAAACATCATATGAGAAAAAAACATTTTCAGGATATATAACCAATGGGCCAATATCATAGACGTTTATGCTTAATTATGCTTACCTCAAAAGAAGCAGAAGTCATGATCACGATTAAAATACAATTAATCGTGCTGCCATAACATACTCTGATTTGCATTGATAGTAACATCTGTTCCTAAAACAATAATATGTAACGCTTCAATAACAAAGAACGCTGAATAGCTTGACCTGGCTGTATTATTCAATAACTCTTCCTGGTCGTCCCATTTAATCCAACTGACTTGGGAACTTTGACCACAATTTTGTCTTGAAACTTCATGGGAAATCTGTGAAGACATTTACTAGCTTTGCTAATGTGTTCTAACCTACAGGTGAGCTTCACAGTCAAGCATACTACATTTTTAACCATAATTTGGCCTTGTTTGACCTTCTCAGCCCCACACACGTATATCAATGCACTAAATGCATTACAGAGCACTTAAAGCTGTTAAGTTATAGCAAGCATTTGAAAGTAGGTAAGTTTGAGATACAAGGACCATTTTGCAATTTAATTACGAGAGGCAGTATGACAACAGACAGTTTAACTCAGGATTTTGTTATTGCCATACCAACTAATAATGAATGACAATCAGCTTTTCCAATCATATATTAATTACTTAAAGATTCCATATCAGTTTCACTGAATACCTCCAGATTCCAATCTGTGTTGCCATTATCACTCATGATGGTAAGGATTTTTTATGAAATTTGAGTATTTCCTAAATGCAGTCTCTTAATAACATACCATGCATTCTCTATTAGTCAGTCGTCATTCCCATCAGTGATATCAAAAGCTGCGTTGTTGCTGCCCACCAGCTGTGGATGAGAAAGCAGTTAACGCAAAGCTCTGTAATGCAGGCAGGAGACTGGCTGGCTCATGGCAGAAGGTGACCTCAGCTGGCTAGGTTCACATCTGATTGAGTCAGATATTTTGCAGGATAAGTCCCAGTAGCCTCGTGTATAAAAGTTGCTTATGCACAAAGTGAATTTCCAAAGAGAGCGTGCCAAGAACACTTAACAAATAAACGAGTCATACCAAAAGACTCATACAAGTCAAGTTGTCAGTTTGGATCAGTCACTGTTATCAAGATGAATTTGCTACTGAATGAACTCACTGAATCTGTCAGTGGTTAGTTACTGAATTTGAATCAACGTCTGCAGTTTTTACTTTCAATAGTGTGCGACAACTAGGCTATAGTTCAAGAAGATACGTTTGCATTTTTTAAATTCATATCTGAAATATCTAAAAGTAATATTGGTAACTGACTAGTACCATTTCATTTTTTGTATGATGGCTGGCCTTTTGGTGAACAAGCTTGCCTGATGTGATTTTTAACTGCAGTACCTGAGTGACGGGTATCATTTTTTATTCATTAATTTCTCACACCCGGTACCAACTCAAAACCTGGAGTCTCACCCTGTCCTGCAGCATCAAGCATTGCCACATGTGGCTGGTTATAAAATGAGGCATTTGCATGTTAGTAGCTTGATGGCAATGTGTGAACTCATCAGGCATTGAGGGCTGTAAAACCTTGCAGAGCTTTGCCACATTGTAGCACTGCACAACATCGTCTAAATTTCGGTACCGCAATGATGGTAGATGCAGCAATACTTCAGCAAGAAAATGGTATGTACATACATGATGCAGTGTTTTTGAACCACCAAATTCCACCAGTCATTACTATTTTTTTAATCTCACAACTGCAACTTAATATCTCTCGTTTAAACTTTATTTCTCAGAATTGCAACATTCTAGCTCACAATTGCGACTTTATGAAGTATCTTAAAATTGTGTCTCTTTTTATCTCACAGTTGCTACTTTATATATAATTAGGACTATATTTCACAATTGCAACATCCATATTCCATAATTGAATTCAAAAATTGCAATTATTTCTCAGTTTCTAATAACTTCATATTATATTACATTGCAAGTGTTTCTCATAATTGCAACTTTTTTGCCACTTCAAATCTCACATTTGTGACTTAATGTCTCATAATGGTGACTTTTTATCTAATAATGTAACAACTTATCTGAATTGCAATTTTATATCTCACAATTGCTAATTTATATCTTATAATTCAGACTATCTCACTGTTATTACTTTATCTTACAGTGTGACTGTACTTCCTATAATAAACTTCACCTGACAATTACCTTTCTCAGCAACTTTAAAATAGGAAAAATTTCTCACCGTTTTTTAACTGCTTGGTAGCTGCCGTGGCTTGTTCAAGTAGAACTTTGATTGCCTTGGCAAACTAGTGAAGCCTGACTTATCCATTGAGCTGCAAAAGAAAAATATGTTTTTAAACACAGTAGTTAATTTTTGTAAGTTTTGTTTTTATGGCACAGAACATTTTGTGCCTGCTTATCATTTTGTACAATAATGTTACAATTATTTTATTTTCAGATACTCGTTTCTGTTTCAGCAAAACTATGAGATAGAATTGTGTGTCTGGAGTGTCAAGCCAAGACAATGCAGTATTTGCTTATGGAGTGTTTTCCAGTAAGGGTGTGTTTGCTGAAGAAGAGAAGTTTGGGCACGTCCTCCTGACCTCAGCATCTGTGATTCAGAGCTTATTCACAACTATTGTCTATAGACGACACTTCATAACTGTGTTTTCCAACTAATGATGGAGAAAAGAAGCATCTGAATGTTGAAAAGCAAACATAGTATATTATGTTTTTTGGGTTATTTTTCTTTGTATTAAATTGAATGGTTTTAAACTTTGATTTATTTTCTTCTTTTAATTACCATGTTTTTTTTGAGGAGCAGAATCTTGAGTGACAATAGATGGAATACATAGATAACCTCAGGCTCTCAGTCTCTGATCATGTCAATAGAAATAAGTACTCCGCAGCATGCTTGTCATATCCTCTTATTTTTTCAGGCACAAATGGTGTGCCACAAGGCTTCTGAGAAGAAAGATGTCTCTTCATATTTTGATTTAGTTTTATTCTGACATAGCTGTCAGAATAATTTTTTTTTCATTCAAATCCTTGTTTTCACGCTACAGACAGGCTAAATTTCTCACTGTTTTAATTCTGCTTTAACCATATTCATCCTTGGAGATGATGGTATGCTTTAGTCACACTGGAGAATGTTTTCCACCATCTGGAAACGTTAGGCAGAGTGACCTCAGATCTTTAGAGAAATCATCTCCTTATTTTGGAGGATTGACCTTTACAGTACATACTCCTGTAACTTTGATCAGATTGTCTTTGCTTTCCAAGATATTCTTCCTTCAGGCTATCTGAGAACACTTCCTCGTTATTCAGCTGTTTTCCTACCAAGTCAGTACTTGTCTGAAATTTTGAAACTGCATTTCTGTGATCTACACATCTTGATTCTCCATCTTACACCACTAGAGAAACCAGGTCATACCAGGTTAAGTTGGTGTAGCTGGTCAATCAGTTTTGAAACCAATTTTGGAGCCAAGGTCTACCATCTCTGACCAGGTCAACCAAGATTGTCTACCAAAGGGGTGTCTGAACCTGCTCCTGGAGGGCCACTGTCCTGCAGAGTTTAGCTCCAAACACACCTGAACCAGCTAATCAAGGTCTTCAGATTGATTAGAAACTTCCAGGCGGTAGTGTTGTCGCTTGTTCGAGCTACACTCAGCAGGATGTTGGCACGACAGGAGCAGGATTGGACACCCCTTGTCTAGCAGGTAGGTCTGTCTTGCTGTCTTTTGGAAGCTTGTATAAACTGGTTTTGTGTTCACATGACCTTGATCTGATGTATTTGCAATGGGTTGTTTAGATAAGATGCTTTCTTGGGGTTTGTGGTTGGACAAAAAACAGCACAAGATGCAGGGTAATTGCCCAAGATACCCATTTCAATGTGTATGGATATGGACTTCACTAAATGAATAGACAGTCGTTGCATGACTCATTGAGTGGTAACCCAGTTGATCAAACACCTGAACCATCTTGGGCCAGCTAATTACCAGCTTCATCCAGCTACCTGGTTTTAGCTGGATTTCGGCAAAGCAAGTTAGGCTTTTTTCCCCAAATAGGATACCATCTTTGCAAATGTAGATGGAAATGAACTGATTTAGTCAAAATGCTTTGATAATCTAGAGTGCTCAAAAACACAACCTTCTTATTCAGACTAATTTTTTGGAAGTGCTGACTATTAATCTAGCCCATGACGTTCAAGGAAACATCTTTGGAGAGAAGACTGTTGGTGTCGTAAATGACACATGCCAGGGTTGACGGCTGGCATTGTCCCATGTTTTCATGCAAGATTGTTATTGCAGCCTTGTCTGAGTCACTGAACTACAAAACAACCCTCGATGAATGAAGTGGAGGATGATCGCTTGATGTATCATCTCAGTAAAGCAGCCTGTTGTAGATTTCAGTTTTGATCTCACTGCTGGGAGCTGAAGATAATAGTCTCTGTGTGCTCACTGGGAATGCTTCACCTCTGGGATCCCAAAGTTTATAAACACAGAGCCAAAAATAAAAGAGCACTCAATCGCTTTGGGTGATAAATGTAGGCCATTTGGCAAGGGCAAACAAACAGTGAGGGAACAGTTAGACATGTGTGCGTGCTTTTCTCTTTGAAGTTAAAGCAGTTTTTGTCCGCACAGGGTCACGGCCACTTGAAATGTTTAGCTTTATGCACTAGTTTCTTGTCTTCCATGTAAATCCTGACTGTCTGTTTTACTTATACTAGTGTTAGTCATAAATATCTTTGTGAATTTGCGAAAATGGCTGCAAGAGGGCCACCAAGTGAACTGATTTGCCTTAAAGGGGTCATATGATGATGCTAAAAAGAACATTATTTTGTGTATTTGGTGTAATGAAATGTGTTTATGCGGTTTAAAGTTTAAAAAACACATTATTTTCCACATACTGTACATTATTGTTTCTCCTCTATGCCCCGCCTTTTTGAAACGCGTCGATTTTTACGAAGCTCTTCGGTCTGAAAAAGCGAGGTGTGGTGTGATTGGCCAGCTATCCAGTGCGTTGTGATTGGCCGAATACCTCAAGCGTGAGACGGAAATGTTACGCCCCTCACCATACTGTTGATGCCATGTCCCGGCCGGAGCGACGAGACAAAAACATTAAAACCCATTACAAACGAGGCATTTGTTGCATCCAGTGGGGACATAATTACTGATTATAATGACTTATACTGTCTTTTTACGTGTTGCGTTGCATTGCATTGCGCCGCGTAAACATAAAACTCTGTCTGCATTTGTGATCAGAGAAATTACAAACAACAAATGCTACTCTACACTGCCCAAAACTCGTGTTTGAATCATCAGTGGCAAATCCTTTAAATGAAAACGTACTTACAGACTGTGAGTCAGAACTGCCGGCATTTTAGTCCAACGTTACTCTCCCAGGATCAGTAAACAGTCCTCCATAAAATGTGCTGCACATATCTGGATATTTGCGTTAAACTGTTCTGGAACAGTGTTGTAAATACAACTGATTTGTAGTCGTGTCCTCTTTTGGAAGACCAAACAAAGTAGTTTCGCTTTCACAACGAAAAACACAGTGGCCTAGCGTGAGGGGAAACCCCGGCATGGCGTGCGCTTGGGCTGGGATAGAGTGAGTTGAGGCGGCGGGGTCGAGAACGGGGCGCCCGGCGGATCCGACGAATGAGCGGTTTGATGTATTCGAATTGATGTATTCCCTCAGCGACCAGCACAGATCAGCTCTAGGCATGATGAAGCAGATATCGTCCTCTTTTGGAAGACCAAACAAAGTAGTTTCGCTTTCACAATGAAGCACACAGCGTCTTCACGTCATGGCTGCAGCGGCAACAATACTACAGTGAGAATAAAAGTTACGCCTTTCTTTGCGTGAACATTTGGGGCGGCATTGTGCAAATCTTCCCACATAGTGAGGTAGATATGTGGGGGCGTGTTAGAACGAACCATTTTAGGTAGGTGTGGCTGACTCTGAACTTTTATAAAGAATATCTCTTTGGATTTGAGACTTTAGTCTTTGCAACTTTACAGATCTTCTTTATGCACCAAGAGCTTGTAACACTCCAAAGAGAAAGGAAAAATTTAAATCGCATCATTTGACCCCTTTAAAGTGGTCATGGCATCACAAATCAAAATGTTCTTGATCTTTTGACATATAAGAGGTCTTTGTACCATTAAAATGTCCTGCTTAGTACAAAATGAGTATTTATTTAACCAAGCTCCAAAAATGACTTGTTTGGATGTTGTGGGATTTGTGACATCACAGTTTAATACATTTGAATATGGCTGCCTCTAGTCATCGACAAATACTTTTATCATATTTTTCTTATATTTGTATTGCATCAAAAATAAACAAACAAACAAAACATAATAAATGATGCCGTTTACACTTGATTCAGTATACAGATGCTCAACAAATTTCTGATGAACTTCCTGTGCTTGAGCTACTCTTGACAATAGCACAAACGGAAGAGCAAAATAATGTTTGCATTGCAGTAACAGCCTGCTTGCATCTGTACTAGGGGTGTGAATCTTCACTGGTTTCATGATTCGATTCGATTACGATTATCATGTCAATGATTCGACTAAATTCAATACCATGATGCATCACAGTGTCACATCCTCAATTTTAAATATTACTGCACATGGCTACATTTTCATATAAATTTTATATCAAGTTTATTTTGTGCTTTTTTAAATTAAATTATATAAGCGGGCTACTTTTTAAAATAATTACAAATTAATCATAAATTAAAACAATTGTTTTGAATTTAACCAACTAAATATAGCTTCAAAACGCACAAGCAAATAGTAATAAAAGGGGGAAAAGACTATTACAAGTGATAAACAAAAAGTACTTTTTGTTTATCTCAGTATCTGAGAATGCTTTTAAATATCCGAAAGTCTACATACAATCATAGTTATGGTTTTTTCTTTTTTCCGCAGCATTATTGCTGTTTCATTTTTACTGATGACATAGACAGTGGCAGCTTTAATATGCTGCATTCACACGAGTGCACAGACCTGTTTCGACATCAGTTGTTTGCCTTGTTCTGAAAACATAACTGACTGTGTTTACATCAGTTTCGTATCATAAAAGTATTCAGAGATGTGAGTATTCAGAGAAGTGCATTTAACCGCAGCCGCAAGCTTCAGGACATCAAACACAAAGCACGTGTGAAAGTCTGTCCGTACGCGAGTTTCGTGCATCTAATACATACTGCATACCAAACGGCATAAATGAAAGCATCTAAAGTAAAACACTGAAATAACGGCGGGTGGATGCACGCACTGTCAAGCAATGTGCACGTGTCTCACAGCACACATCCTGTGCAATGAAGCCTTCCACGATTGTCTCTAGTCTAGCACACACACGTGCCAGATGCAGGAATAAAAAAAACAAGCTCAGAATCGATTCTGAAATGTTCAGAATCAAAACGCTTAAGTTGCTAATTGTATGATGCCCAGTTTTTCCTTTAAAACTATTTATAGAGTCGCCAAGTGTATGATGCCTAGTGTTTTAAAAGCTGTTCAGATTTTAAAAGTCGTGTAGCTTATTCCAGTCTTCAGCCAATCGCAAGCCTTAAGTGAGAAAGCAAAATGGATCATTTTGAGTGTCAGAATGAGGGTTGGGAAAAAAAAATGTGTGCAATTTTTGCCCCCTCTGTTTTTTTGTCAATTCTCTCACTAATAATACCTGTATAGATATTTGCCGTATGCCACCTTGGCATTCACTTTGTAATGTGGCGGATTAATGAGGTTATAGTTTTTGACAGGAATCCAGGAATGACCTTTACAGATAGACAGACTCATTGCTGACATCCCACCTCAGCGGGTGGACACACAGCCTGCAGTCAGAGAGCAGTGCAGCTAGAAGAAAACACACCGGGGCTTCTCCATTCAGGGACTTTCACATCAAATCCTTTTCAGAATCCGAACGTACTGTACATTGTAATGTTGTGATGCAATTTAAAATAATTTTATTTTTTAGTGTTTAATTTTTGCATTTATTTAGATAAAATTATATTATAGAATGCTAATATCGTTCTTTTATCAGCCACAACATGAAAAATGTCAGTTTTGAGTCCATTTCAGTTTATGTAGCACTTTTCACAATGCCCATTGTTTCAAATCGGGTTTATGGAACTTTTCCTGTCTACATTGCACACATAAAGCTCTGATTTGACTGTCCTGATGTCATGTAAAATTAACAAAAATGACAGTGGCCTCAAAAGTTAAAGTTAGGTGTCTCTACATGTCATTTTATTATACCTTCTTACCAGGAGAGATTTCTTTATTCTTTATTATTTTGCAAGAGCATATAGCGTGGAATTAATGAAGCGAATAATTCCACCACTCGAGTGGAATCTCAAGAGTTGTCATCTTGTAATTACAGTAGTTCTGACATGATGTGAACGCAGCATTAGGCGGTAATGAACAACAATACTAAATGGAGAAATTGTTTCTGTGACTCTTATCATTAGTAATTTGGATTATTCATTGAACATTGGTGCCTTTTATTATATTGCTGTTTTATTAGCAATATAATGAAAGACACCAGTGTTTGATTAATAATTGAACATTGATAATCATTGATAAACTTTTTGGAGAAAAAAAAAACAACTTCAAAAATAGAATTTAGGTGTTCTGAGCAAAACACTTGTCATACATGACATAAACTGTTAATTATAGTAAATAGTTAAGCTCACAATATGCTGGATTTTTTGAAAGTAACAGAGTGAGAAATAGTGTTGAGTTCAGTTTGATCTTACCAGATCGAAATCTTGCAGGTCATTACAGCATCTAGTGGGAGGAAATGACACTCAACAACATTTGAAAAGCCACTTTAGACTTACAGAGCTTCTATAAAGATCAAGATGTGATGTTGATACTTGGGCCTGTTTTCTGGGCCTAATTTTTCAGGGTAATCATATAATCCCTGCCGGTTTATTCTTCAGTATTATAATCTGCATGGGAAAAGCATAAAATTATATCTGTTCCCATCCCAGTCTGGTGTGTTTTTTTTTGGCATCTGACTGATCTCGTTTGGGCAATTATTGTCTGACAGCATTATGAAACCCTACAGTATTACAACACAATGGTTGAATGTGAAATATGACACTTTTATTTTGTGATAAATGAGGAAGAGCTGAGCCCATGGGGCAGGTAAATGCTGCTTCTATTTTTTTTAAGGATGATTGAGTAGAGCCCATAAGTCAGATAAAGTTAAGTGAGGGAACATTGTGTTCATGTTTGTGGAGGCTAGGACTGAGACACCCATATATTGAAATATTCAGGCGTCTATACTTCTCAGCTTTCATTGTGAGACTGACCCATTGCTCTCTGAGAATAAATAATGGAGGGGAGACTTCTAGACTAGCACCTTTGAGAGGTTCCACCTTCTATTCTATTTCATATCTGAACATCTAAAGAAGGAAAAGAACTGTGTGGAAGAAGATTAGGTAATAGAATCACTGTTTACTAGTATGTTTGTGACCATCTGAGCAACAGCAAATATCATGGAAATCATATTGTCAGCCAAAATACCATAGTTATTGATGCTTAGATAGATACAACATTTTCTTTAGAAATCTAAAAACCTTTTTGTTAGGTTGGCTTGAGAAAGCCAACCTACTGATCTGCTATTTAAGCTGCTGCTTCTTATTCTTATGAGACTAAAATTTCTGAACGCTACTCCTCCTAGAGCTTTCAAGCTAGAACCACCAAACTCAGCCCAACTCTTCAGACTGATCTCACTTAGTGTGCTATATCTTTTCAGACTGATCCGACTTATAGTTTTCATAAAACTGAAGATTAAAAATCATAAAAATCCCATAGACTTACATTGACGGAATGTTCAGATGAGCCAAGACTATTCAAACTCCAACTGTCAAAATTCAAATCTAAACACACGGAAGCCTTTAGACTCAATCAAGCTTCCTTTCTATGTACTATTTCTAATCCATTCAAACTCATCTATCTAATACTTCTAATCTATCCATCTATCTATCTATCTAGTAATTTGCTAATCATGCTAGTAACATTCTAATCATGCTAACAACATGTTAATCATGCTAGAAACATGCTAGCGACATGCTAGTAACTTGCTAATCATGCTAACGACATGCTAGTCACTTGCTAATCATGCTAGCGGCATGCTAGTAACTTGCTAATCATGCTAGCGGCATGCTAGTAACTTGCTAATCATGCTAGCGGCATGCTAGTAACTTGCTAATCATGCTAGCGGCATGCTAGTAACTTGCTAATCATGTTAGCAAACATGCTAGTAACTTGCTAATCATGTTAACAACATGCTAGTAACTTGTTAATCATGTTAACAACATGCTAGTAACATGCTAATCATGCTAGAACCAGGCTAGCGACATGCTAGTAACTTGTTAATCATGCTAGAAACATGCTAAAGACATGCTAGTAACTTGCTAATCATGCCAACAACATGTTAGTCACTTGCTTATCATGTTAGCAACATGCTAGCGACATGCTAGTAAATTGCTAATCATGCCAG
>NW_015505647.1:254929-275209 GCF_001515645.1 Sinocyclocheilus grahami
CGGCGGGGGGATGCACGCACTGTCAAGCAATGTGCACGTGTCTCACAGCACACATCCTGTGCAATGAAGCCTTCCACGATTGTCTCTAGTCTAGCACACACACGTGCCAGATGCAGGAATAAAAAAAACAAGCTCAGAATCGATTCTGAAATGTTCAGAATCAAAACGCTTAAGTTGCTAATTGTATGATGCCCAGTTTTTCCTTTAAAACTATTTATAGAGTCGCCAAGTGTATGATGCCTAGTGTTTTAAAAGCTGTTCAGATTTTAAAAGTCGTGTAGCTTATTCCAGTCTTCAGCCAATCGCAAGCCTTAAGTGAGAAAGCAAAATGGATCATTTTGAGTGTCAGAATGAGGGTTGGGAAAAAAAAATGTGTGCAATTTTTGCCCCCTCTGTTTTTTTGTCAATTCTCTCACTAATAATACCTGTATAGATATTTGCCGTATGCCACCTTGGCATTCACTTTGTAATGTGGCGGATTAATGAGGTTATAGTTTTTGACAGGAATCCAGGAATGACCTTTACAGATAGACAGACTCATTGCTGACATCCCACCTCAGCGGGTGGACACACAGCCTGCAGTCAGAGAGCAGTGCAGCTAGAAGAAAACACACCGGGGCTTCTCCATTCAGGGACTTTCACATCAAATCCTTTTCAGAATCCGAACGTACTGTACATTGTAATGTTGTGATGCAATTTAAAATAATTTTATTTTTTAGTGTTTAATTTTTGCATTTATTTAGATAAAATTATATTATAGAATGCTAATATCGTTCTTTTATCAGCCACAACATGAAAAATGTCAGTTTTGAGTCCATTTCAGTTTATGTAGCACTTTTCACAATGCCCATTGTTTCAAATCGGGTTTATGGAACTTTTCCTGTCTACATTGCACACATAAAGCTCTGATTTGACTGTCCTGATGTCATGTAAAATTAACAAAAATGACAGTGGCCTCAAAAGTTAAAGTTAGGTGTCTCTACATGTCATTTTATTATACCTTCTTACCAGGAGAGATTTCTTTATTCTTTATTATTTTGCAAGAGCATATAGCGTGGAATTAATGAAGCGAATAATTCCACCACTCGAGTGGAAT
This sequence comes from Sinocyclocheilus grahami, assembly GCF_001515645.1. Classification (NCBI taxonomy): domain Eukaryota; kingdom Metazoa; phylum Chordata; class Actinopteri; order Cypriniformes; family Cyprinidae; genus Sinocyclocheilus; species Sinocyclocheilus grahami. The sequence goes on from NW_015505647.1 coordinate 256,026, forward strand.
CTCAAGAGTTGTCATCTTGTAATTACAGTAGTTCTGACATGATGTGAACGCAGCATTAGGCGGTAATGAACAACAATACTAAATGGAGAAATTGTTTCTGTGACTCTTATCATTAGTAATTTGGATTATTCATTGAACATTGGTGCCTTTTATTATATTGCTGTTTTATTAGCAATATAATGAAAGACACCAGTGTTTGATTAATAATTGAACATTGATAATCATTGATAAACTTTTTGGAGAAAAAAAAAACAACTTCAAAAATAGAATTTAGGTGTTCTGAGCAAAACACTTGTCATACATGACATAAACTGTTAATTATAGTAAATAGTTAAGCTCACAATATGCTGGATTTTTTGAAAGTAACAGAGTGAGAAATAGTGTTGAGTTCAGTTTGATCTTACCAGATCGAAATCTTGCAGGTCATTACAGCATCTAGTGGGAGGAAATGACACTCAACAACATTTGAAAAGCCACTTTAGACTTACAGAGCTTCTATAAAGATCAAGATGTGATGTTGATACTTGGGCCTGTTTTCTGGGCCTAATTTTTCAGGGTAATCATATAATCCCTGCCGGTTTATTCTTCAGTATTATAATCTGCATGGGAAAAGCATAAAATTATATCTGTTCCCATCCCAGTCTGGTGTGTTTTTTTTTGGCATCTGACTGATCTCGTTTGGGCAATTATTGTCTGACAGCATTATGAAACCCTACAGTATTACAACACAATGGTTGAATGTGAAATATGACACTTTTATTTTGTGATAAATGAGGAAGAGCTGAGCCCATGGGGCAGGTAAATGCTGCTTCTATTTTTTTTAAGGATGATTGAGTAGAGCCCATAAGTCAGATAAAGTTAAGTGAGGGAACATTGTGTTCATGTTTGTGGAGGCTAGGACTGAGACACCCATATATTGAAATATTCAGGCGTCTATACTTCTCAGCTTTCATTGTGAGACTGACCCATTGCTCTCTGAGAATAAATAATGGAGGGGAGACTTCTAGACTAGCACCTTTGAGAGGTTCCACCTTCTATTCTATTTCATATCTGAACATCTAAAGAAGGAAAAGAACTGTGTGGAAGAAGATTAGGTAATAGAATCACTGTTTACTAGTATGTTTGTGACCATCTGAGCAACAGCAAATATCATGGAAATCATATTGTCAGCCAAAATACCATAGTTATTGATGCTTAGATAGATACAACATTTTCTTTAGAAATCTAAAAACCTTTTTGTTAGGTTGGCTTGAGAAAGCCAACCTACTGATCTGCTATTTAAGCTGCTGCTTCTTATTCTTATGAGACTAAAATTTCTGAACGCTACTCCTCCTAGAGCTTTCAAGCTAGAACCACCAAACTCAGCCCAACTCTTCAGACTGATCTCACTTAGTGTGCTATATCTTTTCAGACTCATCCGACTTATAGTTTTCATAAAACTGAAGATTAAAAATCATAAAAATCCCATAGACTTACATTGACGGAATGTTCAGATGAGCCAAGACTATTCAAACTCCAACTGTCAAAATTCAAATCTAAACACACGGAAGCCTTTAGACTCAATCAAGCTTCCTTTCTATGTACTATTTCTAATCCATTCAAACTCATCTATCTAATACTTCTAATCTATCCATCTATCTATCTATCTAGTAATTTGCTAATCATGCTAGTAACATTCTAATCATGCTAACAACATGTTAATCATGCTCTAATCATGCTAGCGGCATGCTAGTAACTTGCTAATCATGCTAGCGGCATGCTAGTAACTTGCTAATCATGCTAGCGGCATGCTAGTAACTTGCTAATCATGCTAGCGGCATGCTAGTAACTTGCTAATCATGTTAGCAAACATGCTAGTAACTTGCTAATCATGTTAACAACATGCTAGTAACTTGTTAATCATGTTAACAACATGCTAGTAACATGCTAATCATGCTAGAACCAGGCTAGCGACATGCTAGTAACTTGTTAATCATGCTAGAAACATGCTAAAGACATGCTAGTAACTTGCTAATCATGCCAACAACATGTTAGTCACTTGCTTATCATGTTAGCAACATGCTAGCGACATGCTAGTAAATTGCTAATCATGCCAGCAATATGCTAGAAACATGTTATCAACATCTATCTAATCTATCTAAATTTTCAAACATAAGGCTTTTACAACTGCTTTAAACTTTTAGGCTAGGCTTTCTCAAGCCAACCTAAAGTTTGTCTTGACAAACTTTTTTTATCTAGTTTAATTTGTTGTTTTAGAAAGTTACCACTGCTTTATGATAGTAACCACGATGTTTGGTGTGGTATTTTGATGAAACCTGTGGTAACTATTATGTACAAAACTATTATGTGCTATTTTCAAAACAGTCAAGTCAGTTTGGATGTCTAATTTGGTTTCAGGTTCACCTGAACATGATTGCGTTTACATTGTATATCATGTGACTCCTGGATTTAATGGTCCATCTAGCTGTTACAAGTAGTGGAGATGTAAATTCTGTCTTGATTTTACTCACCCTCATGTCTTCTCAATCCTGTATGATTTTTTTCTTCTCTGGAACTCAAAAGAAGATATAGTGAAGATTGTCTTGTCGTGTAGTGAAAGTCGATGTCCAAGTCCAAAACATGTAAAAAAAAAAAAAAAAGATATCTCGAATATCGATATTTTCACATTTTTTTTATGATATTCGATATATATCTCTATGTTTGCATTTGTTTTAAATAATTTAAAAAACATGATTTTCTTTTGCCCCATTAACAAAAACTATTTAGATAGAACAGCTATTGTTACAAAGTAAATACAAAATGTTTAGTGCAAATTTAAGCAGTAAAAAAAAATCTAGACCAAGTGATCACTTACTGCTTTTTATTAAATGAACACATGTATATGTAACTGAAGTAGTGCAAAACAAGTAGGCTACAGAAAGTGCATTCTGTCAACTTTTTTAGTGCATGCAGTTCACAATTGACACTGCAACTGGGGGAAATAATTAAACTGGGATAAGTATTTAAGTATTTACAAGATTTTAGCTAAGAACACAAGTCTGTCAACTGTCTCTGGTTTAAGAGAGGCTCTGTGGCATGACACTATGTTCCCACTGGCACTAAAAATCCTCTCAGATGGGAAGCTAGTTGCTGGAACACACAGGTATTTCTTATATATATATATATATATTAGGGATGGGCATTCCAAGCAAAACTAATATTCCAAAATCGCAGGGTATTATTCAATTATTATTCAAAAACCGCACCCCTCCCCCGCATGCAGGGGCGGACTTAACCAATAGGCGAGGTAAGCAGCCACTTAGGGCCCCAGGGAATCGGGGGCCCCATCTGAAATTGGCGAAACATATTAGGCAAATCCATCAGTATGTATTTGTTAGAGCGTCAAATGTTCACTCACCGCTCAAAATGGCGAGTTTATGTCAGGTGCGGAGTTTTCCAAGCTCGCGAATCCTCTCATAACAATGTGTAGATATGATGTAAATAAGAGATTCATTGTGCAGTGTAGAAAGCTTATTAACAGAACGTCGTGAGATCGCAATGAACTGAAGCGAGTGACAGCCTTTAGTGATTATAGACAGAGCGCTCTTTGCTTGCATTCTAAGCGGTTTTGACTGCCTCAGAACAGATACGTTCACCTCAGTACAGAAATGATTGTGTTTCAAGTCAAAATTTTATTTGTCTTGATGTTTCAAAATGACTCGGTGTACTTTTCCTAGGCGCACCGGCGCGAACTGCCGCATACTCGTATAAATGCACGAATGCAATGACTGGAGATTTTCTCTTAATAATTAAATTTTCGATTTGTTTCTCCGCAAACCCGACCTTATGCCTTAAGAATATTTGGAATACGGAATGAGATGCATGGGATCATTTTTATGACATTTGAGTCCTTTTTCTAAAAAGATTGAAGAAGTTTCCAAATTCATTAAATGGACAAGTGCAAGCATTTTTTTTATAATGCCTTTTGTGATCCGGAAAAAAAATAAGGTAGCTTAATATGGCTTTAGAACAGCATCAGGTTGACTAATTATTTACTTAAGTTGTGAAGAAGTAATCGTTATAATAAATAATAGTTATAGCTATAACCTATGAGAGAGAGCGAGCAAGCAAAATAAGGGTTAGACGTAAAAGAGCATATAGTGATTTTGTTGGGGCCCCATTTGAGGTGTGGTAACAGCAGTATAAGTGGAATAATTGACTCCGGTCCGTTGAGTTATTAGAAGATTATTCACACTCCTCTTCGCGTCGTGGCCATATCACCACTTATAATAATTCAACGGACCGGAGTCAATTATTCCTTACGATTATGTGTGTATGTGTGTGTTTAGTAGGGTTGGGTACCGTTCACATTTTAACCGGTACGGTACCAGTATCGGTACCTGAATTTCGGTGCTGGTACCCAACGGTACCTTTTTTCGGTACTTTACTCTCTGTGTAATTACAAAACATAAATTTCTGTGAAAAAATAAGTCCAAAAGTCTCAATTTCAACATTTTGAACAATAGGACCCTACAAACTTTTTTCCCCCCCAGAAATTCTTGTTTTAATTTTTCTGAAAATCAATTGAAGGCATTAAACATTTATTTTAAATCAAATGAAAATGAAACCCTTTTATTTTTTGGCAAACAAACTGAGGTTTACTGTTGACATTAAAGTCAGCGTGAACCGGAAGTTGCTGCCGACTTTATTTCAATATTGAGGAGAGGGCGTAGTTTTATTTTTGCGCTCCCCCTCTCATCTAATGGTTGGATGTGTGTGTTTAAGGATATTTTGCCCAAGCCGTCAAACTGACGTCATCAGAGAAGAAATGCCATTCCAGAGCGGAAGTAAATGTTCAGATTTTGATTAAAGATTACAAAGACCAACAATTTTTTTTAGCGGATTAACTTGCACGGATTAATTGTTCACATCAGGACTAGCAATGTGCGCTAGTAAAATAAAGTCCATTTTGATTTCATGCAGACTTTAATACATGCAAGAAAAATTGTGTGAATATTCCTTTAAAACATTTTATAATAGGCTAATAGTTATTAATATTAATAGATATTAATATTATAATTTTTTTTCTACAATTAAGTGATTAATCTGGTTGTAATATTTATTTTTATAATTTAATTGTTTTCTTTAAATTTGATAGAAAATTGAATATTTAAAGATGTACATTATACTGTACAAAATCTGGTTGTAATATTTATTTTGATCATTTAATTGTTTTCTTTAAATTTGATGGAAAATTGAATGTTTAAAGATGTACATTATACTGTACAAAATCTGGTTGTAATATTTATTTTGATCATTTAATTGTTTTCTTTAAATTTGATGGAAAATTGAATGTTTAAAGATGTACATTATACTGTACAAAATCTGGTTGTAATATTTATTTTGATCATTTAATTGTTTTCTTTAAATTTGATGGAAAATTGAATGTTTAAAGATGTACATTATACTGTACAAAAGTAATACAAGAGTAATATATTTCTGTTACATGTTAAAGCATACTTTTATTTTGACAGGTTGCCATGAAGTTTCTGTGTGTATACAGTAAGATGATGCTAATTTTATCAAACGGTAAAATTCTCGCGAAGTGACTCTCACAGCAGCTCGGGATTAAGTTTTTGTGTTCATGTCGTCATATAGTGAGACGCAGATGCCGAAAATCACCGCGAGCTTCACGTGTGCTTCAGTATTTGTTTAGTAAACTAAACCGCGTTTCCACCATTCATACATGCAGAGTAGGGCTGTGCGATATTGAAGAAAAATGCGATATGCGATAACTCATTAAATAATGCGATATGCGATACGATAATGCTTAAAGTGCCACATGCTCACATGAAACAGTTTTACTCAGCTGTTGCTGAGTCAGTTCTGTGAACTTCTATAACTATCTTGATCTTGTGTTATATATATATATATATATATATATATATATATATATATATATATATATATATATATATATATATATGGTTATTTGTATGTATGTACCAAGAGTTCCCGATAAAACCACAACAAATTCCTTGTGTTTGCGCACACTTAAGTGGTGAATAAAGCTCATTCTGATTCTGATTCTAATAAGAAAGCACCCCTACAACAACTTATGAAAGTGAACGGTAGTGTTTTACTCGTGCATTACATAATTTAATTTTATCATGAGTTTAGGAACTGAATAATAAAAAGGAAAAAGGAAAAACTGCTTAGAATTTACTCTGTTCAATATGCACTGATTCTTATTTAAGCTACAAAAGTTATTTAGGTAAGAGCAGTGAGTGATTATCTCTTTGTCCAAATATTGCAAGCTGTAGCGATATGCATATTGCGATATTTCGATATATTGCACAGCCCTAATACAGAGGCAAGCGGAACATGCAGGATTAATATTTAAACCGTCTTTTTGCATTTTAATATTCACAGACAATAGTTCATATCGCGATTCAAATTAAGTGGCAGACCTACTTTTTTTATTTATTCGTCCAAAATTGACGAATTCCGTGGCATTCCACACAATGGAGTAAATTACATTTTTGTGAATGGACTCCACGATCCCGTCCGCGTTTTCGCCCTAGTAATGTAATCACACTTCAGAACATTTCGGCTTGCCCTGTGTGTTGTTTGAACGAGTTGCAGGGGTGACATCACGTCACAGGGTCTCTCTTTTTCTCTCTGTAGCGTATGCGCCCAGATGCGTTCTCAGGTACCGAAATTTGGTACCGATTGATTTAACGTGAATCGGTATTCGGTAGTACTGACGCAATTCGGTCGGTACCCTTAAAAGTACCTAGTTCGGTACCCAACCCTAGTGTTTAGTACATACAGTTAAGGTGTGTGCTTCTGCAAAAGCACTCAAATAATCTTTAATGGAATCATTAAGAAATAGAATTATTAATTCCAAACAATTCCCATCCTACTTCACTCACCCTCTACATCAGTCATCAAGGTCAGCAGTGACAAATGTTCTGTGAGAAAAGGTGATGCATGGGAAAGTTCACTGAGCTGCGTTTCTCAGAAAGCAATTAGCTCTTTCCAACACCGAAACAATAACAAGGAAATACACAAGTAATCCACAACAAAGCAGCCTTTATAGAGAACATCACTATGACCTCGTTTCAGTTTCTTATCAGATCACTGAACAAAGAGAACAATAATTTATCATGAGCACAGGCTGCAATTTGATCTACAATATTATGAAATAAGGTCATGTAATGCAACTTACATTTAAGGGATTGTTCACACAAAAATGACAATTCTGTCATTTATTCACCTGCATATCAATGAAATGCATTTCTTTCTTCTCTGGAACAGAAAAGGAGATATTTTAAAACTGTCAAAGTTTGTCTATACATTGAAAGTCAGTAGGGTCGTGGGTTTTGGTTCTTTTGTTGTTGTTGTCTGTAAGGACCTTTTGAAATTTAAATAATTTGGCTGTCAAGCCCTGCCTGGAACTACTTTAGCCGTGCGTTTCTCTGAAAATAATTGCACAACTTAGAACATTCATCAACCAATCAGATTCAAGCATTCAACAGGCCCGTAGTATAAATATATATATTACACACACACACACATACATATGCATGTATGATTCCATGGACAAAAATTATTTGTTTCCTTGGTAAAAATAATAATAAAAAAAAATCAGCATAAAGATATAATTCCCCTTTTTTCATGTGATATGTAGTGAGTGAGGTAGTTTCCTCTGCGTTGCTCAGAGGTGGATGAGGATGCCAAGAGTGTCAGAGATGGATGGATGGATGGATGTGGACGAGCGAGACAGGTTGTGACCGACTGAAGGGAGGGTGATGTAAGACCTCTGAGCTCACCAGCAAAATCAGCTTTCTTTGGCATCTCTGTTCTTGAGATACAGGAGGCTACACTGGTGCATTATCAAGCCATCAATACTTCATCCCATTTAACTTATCAAGCGGAAACAGCCAAGACTTTTTGTGGAAATGATGAATGAGAGCTTAAGAGCACTTTCACTTCTGTAGCACTAAGGGGAAATTTTTTAATTCTGTGCTTATGCTCAGAGTAAATGACATTTGATTGTCTTATGCAAAACCTCTCTGCTTTCAGTATGAGAGCTATTAAGATGAGTGCTTAAGAACAGTATTAAACTTTGTTGTGTTGTGCTATGGACATCTATATACCTTATTGTGCAATTTGTTGAGTAGAGGTGTACTTTCTAAAGCGCTTACCATAGCAATTGCATAGTAATCCACTTCAACAGACTTCAACAGTTTCCTGAAGTATTTTTTCTATTCATTTTTACTATAGGGCTTTAAAAAGAATTCTTCATTAAAGAGTTATAAACTATTAACCAAACGAACCAGCGACGAGGTGAATCATAACATTACAAACGTTGATTTGAAGCAAAACAAGTATTTGAATATCAGACAAAAAGACAAGAATGTGTACTCGATGGATTTAATGAGCGGAAGGACTACAATAGTTTTAAAGACGATATTTAACATTTATTGCAAAATATGCATATATATATATATATATATATATATATACACACACAAATATTTAAGTATTTTGAGAGTGTGGGGAGACTCGATTACGTCTTTCAAAGTGCTTCATAAGAGTGGGCGGATGCTAAAGATTATGCAGTTCTCTGATTGGTGGAGAATTCTTCACAGAATTATGGGTAATGTAGTTTCCCTCCAGTATTCCCGCACTGTTAAAAGTGATTAATTAAAAAATAAGATTAAATAACAGGGACTGATGGCTTCACCAAAAGCATTTACCATTGATCAATGACCTTGTAGTTCACAGTCCTGTCCTCAAAGGTTTATAAGTAATAGTTATCAATTCCCCTGTGGAGAAAATGAATGGGATTTTTACATCCAGAGCCTTACTGTTGCACTCTCTAAGGCTTTGACAACCAACTAGCACACGATTGTGCCACATTTCCATATAAAAATGAGAAATCTTTATTTATCAGAACACAACTAGGGTGAATTCATTTGTTTTTAGGCGAGTTTCATGCAATGCCATAGAGTTGTGCCATAAACAGCACCTGCGTAACTTGGTGTTACAGTAAGTGCTTTCCGGTAACTAGCACTAAACCTGAACCACTACACCACACCACTCTGTACATCACTGACTGAAATGTTTAAAAGCATCCTGAGTGATTCTCAGCACAAGATACCTGAAATACAGACCAAAGTTTCTTCCCTCATCCTGCCACAAGTGCAGAATAGCACCTGCCTTAAATACTCGTACCACCATCATCAAAAGCGTGTCTGCCTCGTTCCCCATCCCCTGTTGCCTAGCAGCCAAGTCAGAGTGTTGATGTTCTCGCATGCACTTCCTGTAAACACTTAAGACACGAGCCTCTCTGTGCAAAACAGCCCACTTCAGCGTCAGAAAATGGAAGTGTCTCATAGTCAAGACTTCCAAAAATATCCCTCTCTGAAAAACTGTAAAAAGGAAAGACGTAGGCAGAGAGTAAAGTAAGATTTTTTTTTTTCTCTCTTCCGACCTTCTCATTTATGGAGTACCACGCAGTGAAGTCATCTTTCATTCAGCAGCAGAAGAGGAAAATTTGCTCCTTCTATCCGTCCCAACTTCTCATTCCATTACAGTCAGACTAGACTCCCGAACGCATCTCAGAAAAGCACTTTGTGGCCAGGCCTTCAGTTATATAATATACATTTGACCCTTTCAGCACCGCATCTGTTAGACCTTCTCTAAACGAAATGTAGCTAATTTAATGTGCATTTAGAGGGTTGGTGTTTGTGATGCCTTGGATATTAGCGCTGGGCATCACAAAAGCACTTATCGTTGCTGCAGCAGCAGTTGGCACTTCAGATTGACAGCGGTTAAAAGCTTTGCGCTGGTTGTATAGGTGTATTAAAATGTGTGGGCTTTCTCTAATAGCAGCTATTCTGTGTTTTTCAGCTCTGCGGCAGGCATCATGACCACAGCTAGGTACCGACCCACCTGGGATTTGGCCCTGGACCCGCTGGTGTCCTGTAAGCTGTGTCTGGGAGAGTTTCCCTTGGAGCAGATGACCACCATCACCCAGTGCCAATGCGTCTTCTGCACTCTGGTGAGTAGCATCTAAACATGGATTTCAGTTAGGTACAGAACGGCTAAAAATAAATCAGTGGGATTTAGGGATGCACGATATATCGGCCACCATATCGGTATCGGCCCATATCGGCTCATTTTTTCTGTTATCGGTATCGGCCTGATAAGAAAATTTGGCCGATATCTTAAAGCCGATAAATAATGCATTATTTCCTTCAGAGACACTTCAGATGCGCGCTGTTCGTTTGCAGCCTTTTGTGCAATTGTACATTGTAATATTGTGTTTATTTGATGTATATCTGATTTATCTCATATAGAATGCGTTTGGTTAAGTTAAAAAGAGCGCTTCAGTTTACCGGTGATCATCTTTAGCTCAGCACACGCAGCCCAAACAGCAGTGCACAACATTAATAACTATGATTGGGAATGTCATGTATATAACATTCTAATGAGAACATTATTATAATAAAACATTGTGAATTCTTTGGGTTTAGTTGCCGTGTTTCAGCGCGTTGTTATGGGAAGAGCGCATCCACAACAGGATCACACATTCTGACTATAGCATGCAATAACTGCGTCATTTTGTACATATATAAGTTGTAATATTATGTTTATGTTGTATTAATATTAATCTCAGGATGCATTTCCTTGAGTTAAATAAGCTGCCAGCAAAACGCTTCAGTTTACCATGTTCATTCAGCTCTTCAGCTTCAGCACGCGCAGCTCAACGGCTGCTATTTAAAACAGTGGTATTAATTTGTTACTTTTTCAAAATCATCGATACATTATAAATAACAACAACCACTTGTATTTTTCTCTTATTATTTTCATCAACAATATGGTTTAGTAATTAAAATCATTTAATTATTGTCCGTGCAGAGGCTATTCCGTTTTATTGATCTATGGCGCATTCATTTTGATTCTTTACATGTGTAATGATGTCCAGTGACTTGTTTGCATTATTTATGCATTATTTTATTTATTTGTAAGACTTTTTTATGACTAAATTTGGTAATGGGAGAGTAAAAATATTTTTAAAACGTACACCGTTCAAACTAGGCTGCTTATGTTGAAGTGTTTGGGATGTGGCTTTTAATGATGAGACCTTTTTTGTAATCAGGCTCTCAAAAAGTATATAACAATTTGGATATAGATTTATCGGCCAACATATCGGTTATCGGCTTTCAAAAATAAAGAATAATCGGTTATCGGTATCGGCCAAAATTTTCATATCGGTGCATCCCTAGTGGGATTCTTACATAAGCTTCAGACATTTTGAAGCTTGTCTATATTTAAGCACAGCAGTTCACAGCTATAGACAGATTCTCTACAGGCCAACCGAGTTGTTTTTTGTTTTAGCAATGTGATTCACAGTACAGTAATACACATTTGAGGCTTCTTCAACCCTCAGAGGTTTTCTGTTCTGGGAGCAGTTTCCCTTTGCTGTGTTTTTACACTGATCTGAGACCAGTTTTATTTATGTCTTGAGGTTACAAGCAACATTTGGGGAAAGGGAAGCTTCTGAAGTAGAGGAAAGGGAAAACATCTCATCTGACTCTGGTTGTGTCTGAGCTCACTGGAGACAAAACTGCCTTTGTGTCTTAAGCGAAGAATGTTTATGGAAACAACTCCCTCAGAATTGTCCTTGGCAAGCATTCCTAAAAGCTCAAATCCATTTAGTTTCTTGGTCCGTTTAGATCAAAATGTTATTTGTCTGATATTTTTATTTTATTTTATTTTATTTTTAGAGAGAGAGAGTTGTTTTTTCTCCTGAAACATAAAATAAATAATAATAATAAAAAAAATTCATAGCCTATTAAAACACTGAGTTCACAAATTGCTAACATTGGAGGATAATTAGTCTTGGACAAGTGACTGCGTCTTCGTTAAATTGAGATGTTACACGTCATAATTGTTTTGAGGAAGTTAACAGTTCATTACAAGTGGTTAAGTGCTTCTGTACTCGCACAGACATATTGAGCAATTTAAACGGGACGTTAAAAGCTGAATTTGCTTACCATAATATATTTTTTCTACATTTTCTTTTTATTAACTGATTTTTAATGTCTTATTATTAGTGCCTGAAGCAATACGTGGAACTTCTCATCAAAGAGGGCTTTGAAACGGCTATCAGCTGTCCGGACTCGGCCTGTCCAAAACGTGGACATTTACAAGAAAATGAGGTAATGTCAACATTACACTACTGTTCATAAGAGTAGGTTGTAATTTTGTGGGTATAATTTTATTTTATTTTTTTAAAGAAATCAATACATTAAGTCAGCAAGGAATTGCATTGGTGTGATTGGACAGTAAAAACTGTCTACATTGTTTTATTTCTATTCAAATCAATGCTGTTTTTTTTTTTTTACTTTCTGTTCATCAAACAATAAAAAAAAAAAAAAAAAAGTGGGGTTTCCCCAATGTGTGTGTTCACTGCTGTGTGTGTGCACTTTGGATGGGTAAATGCAGAGCACTAATTCCGAGTATGGGTCACCATACTTGGCCACATGTCACGTCACTTATAGAAGCTTGAAAAAATGTATGGTGACTACAGAAATATAAAACTGCACAACTGTTGTCAACATTGATAATAATAATAAATGTTTCTTGAGCACTAAATCAGCATATTAGAATGATTTCTGAAGGATCATGTGACACTGAAGACTCGAGCACGGAATGCTGAAAATTCAGCTTTGCTATCACAGGAATAAATTACATTTTAAAATATAATAAAATAGAAAACACTTATTTTAAATTGTAATAATATTTAACAATATTACTAGTTTACTCTTATTTTAGATCAAATAAATGCAGCCTTGATGAGACTTTTACTACATTTAAAACATTTAAAAATCGTTCCCAAACTTTCAAATGGTAGTGTACATATTCCTGTATTTTGTATACATTTTTTTTTTTTAAAGCAGCATTCACGTCAGGGACTTTATAGTTTTAACATCAGGGTTTTCAACGAGGGGTCCTTGAATCTGCTTTAGGGGGTCCTTGAAGATGTAAAAAACTAATTATAAGGAGTAATATACATGAAAAAATACAGAGCTAATGATCTGTTAATCATTGTATAATGTAGTTATGCTAATCTGCAGTTTTGCTAATCTGCTAATGCAGCTTTATCAGCAAACCCTGCAATAGTCACAGCCTCTGAAAAAAAAAACCAGACAAATACATTACTTTCCAAATAAAAATCCTAAAACGAATCCGTATCTCATCAAGAGGAGATTAAAACCCTTTTAGTATAAAATGGACGCTGAAACCTCTCCAGTCGGACTCTCCCCTCGGTGGCTTGCACCGCAAAATCCTTCCATGTATGAGGTCAGTCCGAGGGCAGGGTTCCTCCTCTGCGCTGCAGGCTCATTGTGAGGATGGCTGGCTCGTTCAGTATCAAAGCAGCTACACCAGATGAGTCAGTCCCAGATGCAAAGCATCAGAGCAACTAAAGTGAATCCTTAACTAAAGTATGTCATTTCTGCACCGCTAGCATCACCAAACTCAACTGCAAAAATTCACTATGCATATTCCTGCTGTGTTGTTTGATCTCGAGACGGTGATTAGATTGAAAACCATATTTGATGTTGGGTGTGTGTTTACCCCGATCCAATTGAAATGCTAAATGCAATGTCTGCAAAACTAAGAGTGCTTTCGTATCCATCAGACCACATTGTTTCATAATTGATTGTTCTCTCTCTGTCTCTCTCAGATTGAATGCATGGTGGCCGCAGAGATAATGCAGAGGTACAGGAAGCTGCAGTTTGAGAAGGGTAAGTGGAAAGAGGCTGTCTGTCCATCGGGGGGGCAGTTAGTATCAGACAGCAGCAGATGAGGCACGTGTGTGTGTGTTTGTTGAGGGTGAGCTCCATGCTTACTGTCCTAGATGACTCAGGGTGACTCACAGTAGACAAATAGGCCGGCACAGGTGTACATGTGAGGATGAAAGGGATGTGAGTGGACTTGCACTGGACACGTGTAGGTCCAGCTGACCTCATGCTGTCGCAGAATGGAGGCTTTTTCCTGTGCTGTCTGCATTTCTAACAATGAGAGCCTGCCACCTGCCGACACCTAGTTTAACTCTGCCTCATTGTGTTAACTGTTTTTTGTATTTTCTGATTATCATTTGGGCGAGGAAAAACAAAACAGAAAACGCCACATTTAAACCCGCTTTGTCCACGTGAGCACCAAAGTTTAAAAACTCATGCCGACTGCCATACCACAGTCCTGACATTCAGTTTTGAATCTTAAAACATATTCTAGCCATCCATTTTTTCAGTGTAGAAGTAAGCTATTTCCTGTGCATGTGCGAGACGTCTGATTCATTAGCCACTATAGGTAAATAACTAGAAGACTAGCAAAGTGCAGAAAACAGTAAACATAGCTACAAACCAGTGTGATTATTATTACAATAATACATTTAAATAATACAAGTAACAAATACCAGCTTGCAATATCAAGCAGCATAACTGACATTCAAGCTAAAAATGGCACACCTGTTCTTCTGTTAAAAATACGGCGGACATTGTGTTTCAAAAGAGTGTTTAATAGTGGAGTGTTTAATGATTGTTTTCAAACCGCTTTCTAAAACACTCCCCCAGACAGCAAATAGCTCCGCCCCAAACTCATACCATTGGTTGAGCCAGCCATATCCAGCTGATCAGGATGACGTCAGGATAAATGGCAATATTTTGATTGAACCACAGTTTACACTTCAGTGAATCTATTATATAAATTTGTCTATATAAATACATATTTATATTTGCGTTCATATTTAAAGATGGCAAAAAAGTATTTAAACATTAATAAAATAATCTTCATCTTTAAGACAAGCAGAATGGATTTGCATAGCAGTATTTCCACAGGCAATGTTATGTATTTATACAACAGTTCTTTCTGGTCCTCGAATCTGATTGGCTGAGAGCCTTTTCCAGGAGTGCGATATTCTAGTGATAACACAACTCCAACCATTTCACCGTTTGTATCACTCCGCTTTCAGTATTTCTCACAGCGAGTGTCATGGGGGATGCCCGAATCCACTATAATTTTATAAATAATACTGTTTTTGTGTCACGGAATGTAGTTTTAAGAGTTTTTAAGTGAGAATTTAAGAGTTTTTAAGCAAGTTTTTGGAGATGTGCGCTCCAAGGCGTCAGCGGCCATTCAGCGTCCATGAACCCGCTGAGAGCAGCCTTACCTCGGCCAGTTCTTTTGGAATTTAGTAACCCAAGGTAAACTATGAACAGTGTTAAAATCCAGGATCACAATTACACATTATCCTTGGCTAACAATTTAGAAGTGCAAGAGGCCCAACTTCATACCTTTGGCAGTGCAATTTCCTTGCATCATAATCCAGGGTTTAAAGCTTTACAACCCCTCTGTCGAAATTACAAGAGTGAATCTCAGGGTGGACTTAAAGTGGACTTAACCTGGGCTTTAAAAAGACTTGAGTGAAGTTAAAATGGAGAGTCTTTGTGTTCCCTCTCTGTATCTGAATCAGTCTGTGTACTGACCTCAAATGCCTTAAATTTTTAACAAAAGCAGCTTCAAGTCAGAAATCTCCAAGATTAAAAAACTTTTTAAAGAGTAAATTAGACCCGTGTTAATTGGATACGCTTGATCAAAAGCATACATGTTCCCTTAAACAGAAAAGACCAGAGGCTCTGTGCCATATGCTCGGCATATGAATCTTCTTTCATTATTTCCATCAGTAGGGGATCCCAGACTCTGGACTCTGAGAGTCTGCAGTAGTTTGAACCACAGGATACATTTGCTTGAGACATACTCTCTGTCCACCCCCCTCCAGGTCATTGCATTGCTTTGAAAAGGGAGAAAAACTACATGTAGTTACGTGGTCCCGTGCTGTGATCCTCTCTTTCTGTCTCTCTTTGGTTTGAATTCAAGGTTTTCATGCTTTCGTATGAGAACCATTGCAGCAACATCATCATAAATAAGAGAATTGCAGAGAGAGAGAGAGAGAGAGAGAGTTAAAATGCATTCATTTAGCTAATCAGTGTTCCTGGGAACTGGAGCGGAATGGTGGCTATAACATATCCACACTCCCAGAAACAGAGCCAAGAGTTCATGTGGAGTCATGTGTGGACTGCTGTGTCAGGTGGAGAGGACGAGTGTGAGTGTGTTCGGTTTGTGAGATTCTCACAGTGCACTCTGGGACAGACAAAAATGCATGCCATCCTGACTCAACAAGATGGCTAAAAATGGCATTCAGTGGATATTATGAAAGGCCTCTTTTTAACATAATTGCCCTCAACCGCACATTACATACATAACTGAGTTTAGCCATATGTCACTATGTAATATGTCACGAACTAGTAAAACCATTATGAAACGTATAATTATGTCTCTAATTTCTTATTGAATTAACAACATTCAAAGCTATATATAGAGACCAGAATATCATAGGGGTTGACTCTTTTGATGCAAACCAGTAAGCAACCCAGGCCCCTTGGCAATCACCAAGAACAACCTAGAAGCAATGGCTGCGTCTCAATCGTCTGCCTAGCTCCCGAGCTTGTGAATCAGTATATCGTGTACATGAATCTGGGCAATGCTAAGGACCTTTGCTTACTACGCATTGGGACAGTGATTACTCAATTTTCGGCGACATGACTATACGTACAATGTCAACGTACATTGTTGTAGAATGTCACTGACCGCAAAAACAGGCAGGACCTATTTCTTTTTGACATTAATTATTATTCTCTTTAAACACATTGTTCTGTTACATGTCCTTGCAACATTTCAGCAAAATATTAATTATAAATGTTAACTAGATGTGTTCACTCCCTGTCTAGCGATGTTGTCTTTTCAAATCTTCTTTCACGTGTCATTATATTTATCTAGTTGACTCGTGTGGTTTATGTTTCGTGCTTCAGAAATGTGACGTAATTTCCAGTAAGGGAGCATAGTGAGCATCGATGCTCCCTTCTGTAGTTTTTGCGGTGTATTGTGGGATTTTTCAGGGAACGAAAGTTGCAGTGTACTGGACTGGAAGGATTTTGCGATTGATATAGCCCTTAAAATGGCTGACTCCCTGATCAGTGCCCTGACTACTGAATTAGGGAGCAATCTAACCTCCTAGCAAAACCTTAGTAACCACCAAGAACAAGGGCCTAGAAATGCCCTAGCAACCATCAAGAGCATCATAGAAACCACCTTTCAAGGCCCTAGAATCTACCTTGAATATTCTAGTAACCACATAGCAATGCCTTGGCAACCATTCAGAACATCTTCGAAACCACCCAGAAGCATGCAAGTGATCGCCTAGCAGCGTCCTAGCAGCCACTCATAGCACCCTAGAAATCACCTAGAAATGCCTTAGTGACCAACTAGAAACAACCTTGTAAGGCACTTGCAACCACAAAGAGCACCCTAGAAACAAACCTGCAGTACCCTAGCATCAACCAGGAACACCTAGCAAACACCAATAACAAAGGCCCTTTTAAACCACCTAACAATGATCTAGTAACCACTTGGCGACGTCCTAACAACTACCCAGGACACCCTAGAAACTGTCTAGCAAAATCATAGGAAACAGAGAACCAAGGCCATAATAAACAACCTAGCAACCCCTAGCACCCTAGAAACCAGCTAGAAATGCCTCAGAAACCACTCAGCACAGCCTTAATCTACCTAGAAATGTTCTAGCAACACCCAGACAATCGGATCTTTTGCACAGTCAAGCACCAATCACATTTCATCACAGAATATAAATCTAGCTACTATTAAATGTAATTATTTATTGAACAATGGTGTCTCCGCCTCCTGTTGTGCCCAGCCATGAACTGTGGTAAAATCAGTGTAACGCACAGACCTCATGCAGCTTTTTGCCTTAATGAAATCTAATGTAACTAATGAATTTATGCACAGCTATGATTGGTAGCAGCTCTGGTATCTTGTTCCTGAGGGCTTATGAGGCCATAGCTGCTCTTTTCTATCACCCCTCCATCTCTGACAGCGTAACCATGGTGACCTGTCAGCCCGCATCAGCAGTAAGCAGCCTAAAATACACTCGCGGAAACCGCGTCTGATCTTTCATCTTTCACCCCCTGCAGAGGTGTTGCTGGACCCGAGCCGGACCTGGTGCCCGTCCTCCACGTGCCAGGCCGTGTGTAAGCTGAAGGAGTCTGACACGGCGCTTCCACAGTTGGTGCGGTGCAACGTTTGCACACTTGAGTTCTGTTCCGCCTGCAAGGCCAGCTGGCACCCGGACCAAGACTGCCAACAGAACGTTCCCATCACCGCGTTTCTACCCGGAGAGAGCAGGTACTGTTGCCTGTTAAAGACATTTTCTAGATTCGATACAGGTTGCGTTTAATCAACAGCACTTTTTGCATAATGTTGATTTTGATCATTTTGATTTGTCCCTTTTTTTTTTCTTTTTTTTTAAGCCAAATATCTCAGGTTGCAATGGAAGTGAATGAGGCCAATCTATAAACTTTAAAATGCTTTGTTTCAACTGTGTAGCCACAACAATAAGTTAACATGACTTTAGTGTCAAAAGAACCTGAACGTTTTTGTGTAATATCCAATAAAACAATAATACTTTGTTGCCATGACGATGTAATGCCTATAACTGTAAAGTGACTGTAAAAATTATACGAACAACCTTAGAGCTTGAATAATTCACAAAATAATTAATGTAGGGGGTTTTATAAAATTATACAATACCATTCAAACATTTTGAACTTTGTTTTATTAATATTTTTATTCAACAATAACACATTAAATGTATCAAACATGACAGTAAAATACATTTATATTGTTACAAAACATGATGTTTAAAATGCTGTTCTTTTGAACTATTCAAAAAATAATCCTGAAAAATCACTGTTTCATTGTTTCCACAAAAATATTAAACAGCACAACTGTTTTCAACATTTATGATAATAAGAAACGTTTCTTGAGCACCAAATCAGCATATTAGAATGATTTCTGAAGGATCATGATACTGAAGACTGGAGGCTGCTTAATTCAGCTTTGTCATCACAGGAATAAACTACATTTGAAAATATATTAAAATAGAAAATATTTATTTAAAATTGTAATAATATTGTATAATACTACTGTTTTACTGTATTTTGATCAAATAAATGCAACCTTGGTGAGCATAAGAGACTTCTTTCAAATAA
>NW_015505647.1:275373-299637 GCF_001515645.1 Sinocyclocheilus grahami
ATATATATATATATATATATATATATATATATATATATATATATATATATATATATATATATAAATATATTACCAAACCTAAACTTTTCACATTGTTGCTTTAAAAAAATAACTTCAGTTGTAATGATTCACTTGTATAATAAATAAGATAAAGGATGAGTCAATATTAATTATCTTTTGGGGTACATTTTGCCACAGATCTTGTTGATTGAGCTTATCTTGTACTGAACATGGAATATTCCTTTAAGTCTTATCCTCCTCATTCATCAGCAGCTGTGCCTCGGTGTAGTTTTGTCTCTTTGATGTACATTTAAACGCTCCCATCCTCCCCACTGGTCCTTATGTGAATCCAGCTGTCACTATGAGGCATGTTCTGTGTAATGATGTTCGATGTTGATAAGTCGACATGAGATTTGAAATGAAATACCGTAATCCATCTGTGTTTTTCTGCTCTATTGAACATACTCATCATTCACTCTAAGAATGGATCTTCTGCTTCTAGTTGTTGAAGAGCGATTTCTCTTGGCTCAGTAAGCCAGAGATTCATGCACATGTCTTATTTGACATTCCTGTCACACGCACACTTCATTCAAAACCAAAAGCATCATTGAGCAGAGTTTCTGATATTTGATCTTGGGTCATACAGGAATGAATACTCAGCCTGATCTGAAATGAATTGCTTCATTAATGCACACTAGTCATAATACTGCAAAGAGCCTTTCAAGTTTACAGCTCAATTTCTGTATCATTTCATGTTTGAGATTGCACCTAAACTCCTAAAGTATATCTCAGAGTGAAATAAACAGTCTTTAGACGGCATGAAATCAAATTGAACTCAATTTACACTTTAAACGGGCTGTTGGTTCCTTAAGGAACTATGAGCTGACCAGACTCTTAAAAAAAGTTAATATATTTAAATATATTAAATTCATTAAGTCATTTTTAGGTTACTTGACATTTTAAACAGTGTACTTGATAATGTGTTGGTCCATTGTGTTTTTTGAAAACCAACGTCACTGCACCCGTTTACCAAGACATTTTGGAGCACTTCATGCTTCCTTCTGCTGACCAGCTTTTTGAAGATGCATATATCATTTTCTAGCAGGATTTGGCACCTGCCCACACTACCAAAAGTTGGTTAAATGACCATGGTGTTGGTGTGCTTGACTGGCCAGCAAACTCACCAGACCTGAACCCCATAGAGAATCTATGTGAATTGGTGGGTTTTTGTTAAATGTGAGCCAAAATCATCACAATTAAAAGAACCAAAGACTTAAACTACTTCAGAACCAAAGACTTAAACTACTTTTCCACGACATTCTAATTTATTGAGATGCACCTGTATATGCTAATAAATAAATACTATTCCAAAGAAAAACAAATGTTTGTATAATCTTTCATTAAAATGTTTTCTTTGCTACTGATGTAACCAAGCATGGCTCAACTATAAAGATTTTTTTCTGACCCAGACTAGCCAGTGAAATTTTTACTTGCTCTACCAACATTTTCAGAAATGTTTAGCTTTCTTTCCTATTAATTAATTTATTCATTCATGCATGCAATCATTCATTCATTCATTCATTCAAACTAAAAATAAATTAATAAACAATTCTACACAAAAAGAAAAATTCCAACAAGCTGGAAATTATACAGCACTTTTGCTTTTCAAGACTGATGGGTCATTTTTGTGTTAGCCAGCTGGATAACATTACCTTGATGACAAATCAACAGAATTTGCAACAACATTGTAGAATAGATCACAGTTTGTAGGGCTTAAAAATGGATGTACAATATCAGTGAATGTAAAACTTTTATTGGCAACTGGCCTAAAACTCTCTCACATTGGCCACAGCCCAGCAGCCATCCTTACTGTTGAGCCCTGCTATGGCTGTGTGGGCAGAGAAAAAAATATCAATAATGTCTTACCTTATTAGAATTAATAAGCACACTTAACCCTACATGATTTCCTGCTGAATATCCCCCACAAAAAGTTTAAATTTAAATGCATTTCACATGCCATATAATGTTGTCCTTAATGTATATCCATTAATATATAACCATTACTCCAGTCTTCAGTGTCACATGATCTTTCAGAAATCATTCTAGTATTCTAAATTGGTGTTCAAAAAACACTTCATATTATCAAAGCTGAAAAGAGTTTAATAGTGCTTAATATTTTATCATGTTGCTTAATGTTTTTGTGGATTTAGGTTTCTATGATGAATGGAAAGTTCAAAAGAACAGCATTTATTTGAAATAAAAAAAATGTTATAACAATGGAAAAGTCTTTAATGACACCTTTGATCAATTTAATGTGTCCTTTCATAAAATAAAAATAAAATCATACTGACCCTAAACTTTTGAACAGTAGTGTATATATAATCAAATCAGAAATAATCATATTACTAGTATTATTATGATTATTAATACTACTGTACTTTACCAGACTGCGTGCGGTGTTGCGGTGCTGTGAGTCAGATTCTGAGGAGGAGCTGCTGCTGCTGTTTAACAGGCTGTGAGAGGCTTGCTGCACAGTGTCACTTCCCTCAGAATCAATAGACTGGGAATTGTCCTGGAAATGAATGGGCTTGTACCTGTCAGCTCGGTCCCTGGGGGTCAGCCTCTCCGTTTCCAGTGAACACTGTCCCTGGCTCACAACTTTTTAGTACATATACAAGAGAACGACCTGTCTGGGTGAAAAAAAAGACTGCACTGTAGTATCATTACCAGTGTTTTTTGTTCTTTGTACCCCACAACCCGGAACAAGAAAAGGGTTCAATATTACTCTTACTATAATCTTTTTTTTCCCAGTTTGTTCTTTAAGGCTGACGATGACGACGCCCCCATCAAACGCTGTCCCAAATGTAAAGTCTATATAGAAAGAGACGAGGGCTGTGCCCAGATGATGTGCAAGAACTGCAAGCATGCTTTCTGCTGGTACTGCCTGGAGTCTCTGGACGTAAGTGCTCAATATCTCAGCTTAACACTAGTAAAAACATCATGCTGTTATCTTACTGTATTTTTATTGGTCAAGTGGCCGCTGCTTAGGCAGCATGTTAGTCCTTCAATCAAGGCCGTAAATGCACATAGCGTCCTTCACATAGCTGTTCCGAACACCCACATAGATAATGACTGACCTCTGGTAATGTTGTGTGTTTGACAGGATGACTTCCTCCTGATCCATTATGACAAAGGACCCTGCCGGAACAAATTAGGCCACTCCAGAGCCTCCGTGATCTGGCACAGAACGCAGGTGGGCGCTCACGGGAAGGAGCACACGTTTTCTTCCCCCTTTTTTCTCCTTTGAGATCAGAATGAGTGCATGTGCACCTACATGTGACCAAGTCGTAGGCATCCATTCAGAAAGTGTTTATTCAGGAAGTAAGTGGATGTCTGTTCTCGAGCAAGTGATACCTGCTGTTTCATAGCAGATTGTAATGCAAGATGATCACTTTGGGACAAATTCACTAAAATTATTCATCAAATTATGGAGAAGAGCAGTATAACCAGACATATATTTAGAAGAGCAATTCAGACTTGGGTACTCCCTTCTCCCTTTGTGTTTCATTTGTTAGACTAAATAATAATAGGAGAATATTACATTGAAAAAGGCTGATTTTATAAAAGAATACTAAGAAAACGCCAACTTCATCTTTGAATGAAAGACATATACAAACAGTTTTCAACATAAGGCTCATTAGACCCACTGTCCATTATGTATTTCTTAATAGCTTTGAAATAATACATTTTCTTATGGTTCAGAGATCAGCACAAATAGTGTTGGAAGAAGCCTCTAAGCGATTTCATTAGGAACTTGGAGAAACCTAGTACGCAGGAAATGCTGTTTGAAACAGTCCTCCAAAACTTTGCTCCTTTGCTCTTTCTTGAAACAGAATGAATATGCTATATAATATTTTCTGTGTGAAGATATATATGCATCATGGTGCCATTTGTTATGGTATAACTTAAAATTTATTAAAGAGGTCATATGATGCTTTTTTAAAGATCATTATTTTGTGTATTTGGTGTAACAGAATATGTTGACATGCTTTAATGTTCAAAAAACACATTATTTTTCAAATACTGTACATTATTGTAGGTCCTCTATGCCCCGCCTCTCTCAAACGCTCCCTCGCAAATATTCCCACATAGTGACCTAGATATGTGGGGGCGTGTTAGAATGAGCCGTTTTAGGGGCGTGGCAGAGTCTTAACTTTGATAAAGAATATCTCTTTGGTTTTGAGACTTTAGTCTTTGCAACTTCAGGGATCTTATCTATGCACAATCAGCTTGTAAAACTCCAAAGAGAAAGGAAAACTTGAAATCGCATCATATGACCCCTTTAAAAAAAAGTATCAGGATTATTTTATTTCCAGTTTAAAATTACCATTATTATTTTTTGGGTTTATAATAATGACAGTTTTAAGGGGAAATTAGCTTAATTATTATGAAAATGTCAATGAAAAAAAAAACCTTAATTGTCAATTTTCTTTATGCAAAATGTTTGTTTTATTTTAATTTTGAGGTGTAATTCTGATGCTCTTATTCACCTTTTGAACTGTCAGAAATTTCAGAAAGATTCTTCACACACACATCATTTCATATGCTGAACATAATATCATAAAGGTGAGATGGCCTTGAAACTGTGAGGAGCTTTCAGTACTTTTGCACAAAGACATCTGTTGCGCTGCAGGGAGGTGTGAGTCATATTAAGCTTCATAAGAGCGCAGCAGCTCTGCTCTGTGTTGCCCTACGAGTTTACATTTTATAAAGCTTCAGCCCAGTAGCATCAGAAATTTGATTCTTTATGAACTGGTAAAGATGGAGCTGGTGGGCTCAGCCGGTCCCGGGTTTGCCAACACTCTTCCATTATGCCGCTCTGCTATTCCACATGAGAGCTCTGAGAAAGAGAGAAATACATTGAGGGCAATTTACATAGAAACAGAAATAGTGTGCAACACTGAAATTTGTCCCATGATAAATGGGTGTGATTGTCTTCCTCGGAATGCTGAGAAGATTCCGCTTGGAAATAGAGGTCTGTTGTATCCTATTCCCTGTTTTACATCCAGAGAAAATCAATTTCACATGGTGCTCTGCCCTACAGTCATGTGAAATATGTGTAATTTTGTTGGCCCATGATGATGACAGCTTCTAAATATATAGTTCATGCATTAAATGAACTCAATCTCTGTTCCATTTTGTAACAGTGATAAATTGTAAGGATCTGACGCCCCTATGTGGTGGAGAATGATGCTACATCAAAAATGTGTTTATTTGGGTCTTTTTGCCCTTTTTTTATTTTTGTATCTTTTCTCACTTTTTTTGGTAGCATAGTAGAAACAAAAAATAGGCACACTTTTCCAGCTTGCAAAAAATATCTAAATGTATTCAGCAACGTGGAATAAGTTTTGACACAAAATCTTGCTGAATAAATGTTTATATTTTTTGCAAGTGGGATTTTTGGTGTTAACCTATGCTATGAACCTATCAGTTATTCTACAGTTGTGCAGGGTTAATTGTTTATTGATTGACAGCAGAGTAGAAAGAGTGCAGAAAATGATGGGGAGAAGAAGGGATAGCAAAATTAGGAAACAAATGTGTTCATATATTGTCTTGCTTTGCCCGAAGAAAAAAAAAGATTATCTTGTGAAATTTATCTTGCGAAACATTTTCACATTGTTTCGAAACAATGACAGTTCATATGACCATATCAATGACCAAGTGTCAATAAAAAAAAAAAACACAAACAAACAACACCTTAATTTAGCCAACTATATTTTAAAATACAATTCAAGATCTGAATTAAAAATTATATTTTTTAAATATATATCGGGTTGTCCTGATATGATAATGAAGAAAAAAACACATATTAAAAGAATATAAAATCTTGACTTTTTATTAAGTTTATTGTTATTTTTGAAGAAGAAGAAAACTGCTTCAAGTTATCTTAAAATATCAGATAATTTGACCTTTTTAAGGCAAGACTAGTTCATTTTGTTAAAATGTCATGTGGTGCAATTTCCTAAAAACCTCTTATAATACTTAATATAATATAAATGAAAATATTTAATTTACAAGTCATGATGTTTGTTTAAAAAAGTATTTATAAAAAGTATTATATTTAAAATGTTTTTCAAATATTAAGATTGAGAGTACACCTGTATTTAATGTGTAAGGAAACTATATTATTCATTTTTACTTGATTGTTAAACCACATGGCAATAAATTTAAACTCGTCTTATTTATGGTATAAAGGTTTTTCGAAGCCAATATGAATACAAGAGAACTTGGTACATGTGTTGTAAACTAGATTGTATTTATTTTGGAAACTCCTATATGTGATTGACGCTCATATGTTGTTTTCTTCTTTCTCCACAGGTTGTTGGTATCTTCGCCGGCTTCGGCCTCCTCTTACTGGTAGCTTCTCCGTTTCTGCTGCTAGCCACACCATTCGTGCTGTGCTGTAAGTGCAAGTGCAGTAAAGGCGACGATGACCCTTTACCCACCTAACAGCCCAGCGTGAGCAGTCCCTGTACCAGGAATTCCGGTCATCTCCTTTTATCGCTTTTCTTTTCCTCCTCCGCCTTCGAGCTCTTCATCAACCGGTGGGACTTGCGCATTTGAAGCCGCAACACGAGCCATCTCACGCCACGGTTACTGTCACAGCTGTCAGTAGGCTCCATCCCGGCAGGCCTGATAAGACTAAAGGAGACTTCATGAGCCTGCTGCTTGCTTAGGTGGAGGATTCGAGAGCTGGGGGTTCCCTCCGCAGTAACAAAAGGGATGTTACTGAAGGAGCACAGCGCTGTTCCATCCGGGCGCTTGTGGATGTTTCGCATATGTGGCTGTTCAGGAGGGTTCTGTTCTAATAGAACATATATTCAGTGTGTTTATGTCTGTTTCTGTGTGCATAGTAGCATTTCAGTCACTCGGCCTATTCTTTAATACTTGTTTTGCACAGATAAGGGGCTTTTTGTCACTTTAAATGCTCTAAAGTCAGTAGATTTCAGTTTTGGCTCAAATGTACAGCTATTATGCTATTTTAAATGTTTATTAACTGCTAAATTTTGCATTCAAAAGTTTTTAATAGCATGTTTGTTTGCTTTTTCATGTCAAGTTATTGTCTTTCGGTCTGAAACTATTGACAACCCTAGTTTGATTAGGCATATTTTGGCCAATTTAGTGACTCAAATTCAGTCACTGACCTCCCTGGATTTAAAACATAAATATGATTCCAAAGCAGGGCTGTTCAATGAGTTTACAATGCCAAATATTGACCTACTGTCTTAAATATTTTTCTTCCCATAATAATAATAATTATTATTATTATTCAATTTTGTTTGTAGCTAAAGTTAAACTCCTTGATCATTTTCTCTAGTGAAATGTGATGTCTGGTCATCTTGTAATTTTGGTCAGATAGTTTAAAACTTGCATACAGTTTGTATCACTTGAAAAAAACATTTTGAAATTTTGGAACAGTTCCTGTAATTCTGGCTGGGATTGTACACTGATTTCAAGACTGTTTGGCTTAACATATTTACAAGTCTAGCACTGTTTCTATGCAAGTTCATATAACTTGAAGATAAAAAATATAGTTTCTGCTGTCTTGAACTGAATGGTTGCAATGGGCACGTTAGTGTAACTTAGTTAAAAGGAAAAATATTTCAATTTATGTTCAAAACGGAGTTGATCGGTTTCTGAAAAGCCATTACAATCTCAATACTCTTTAAATGATTTCTTTCATTTAATAGACTGATTTTAAAATAGAGGTATGACACTGAATGTCAACATCTTGCCTGCACCACCTGAAATAGCAAGCGTATGTTCAAAAACTGAACTGTAACTCATAAATATTAAGATCAGAGCACCTGCCATATGTGTAGCTGGATAATATGTAGCTCATTAGGTTTCTTTGTTATTGTTGTGTAATGGAAATGTGCCATATTGGAGGTTCATATGGCAACGCGAATGTTGTTGTTTTCTTCTTCTTTTGTAATACAATAGTTGTTTGCCCTTTTGAAACTCACAGTATTCATGAAGTTGATTTCTGGTGAATATTTCATGTCAGTCACCTCCATCCTTTGGTAGCATTATCCTGTTTCAGCCTTAAAGTTTTTGAGTACCTCACTGGTTTTCTCTCGTGTAGCCGAGGGATTTATTTGATTTGATTTTTTATCCTCAGGTCCTCTTAGATAAATAATTTTGGCACTTTTTAACTTGTGTGATGTTTAAAGGAATACCTTTATGCGTATATAGTTAAAACAGTGTGCATGAAATGGCCATGATAAATAATATAGTAATATAACATCTCAGAAGTGATTTTGCTACATTATTGTCTGATTATGACCAGCAAAAATCAGCATGATAGATCAAATGAAAGCACAGCATCATTGTCAGTTATGAATAGCAACACGCAAGTTACTCGATCAAGCTGAATCTAATTGTGCTCACATTATACAGCAACATTTGGCCATTTCATGTAGAATAATATAAAGTAATGCTTATATATACATGTATATATTGACAATCATGCAAAGCAGGTTTCTAAGACATTGATGAGGGAACATTTTTTGACAGTGGGTAAATATATACTCAAAGCAGATCTTTAATGTTGTATGGCCTATATAAATTCAGTTGATTGTGTTTCATTTATGATGCATGTATATATTTTGTTGTAATACTCGGTTTCGTGTTCTTTTTCCATTGTATACAGTGTTTATGAAATATTAGTTGTACTATATAATCGTTTGCTTAATTCAGGGTTATTGAATTTGCACTTTGGCTGTTCATTCAGTCAAGTGCTGTTTTTGTTCTCTTTGTTTGGGTTGTGTCATGTTCCCGTTTGAAACACCATTTGTTCCTACATCTAATTAGAAGTAATTGTGGCTTTACATGTAAACTGGGAAATACTCCTTGACTTTCACTATAGATCTTGCAAACAGCCAAAAACTGTATCGTTCCTGTTTGTAGGAATTTGCTTGTTGCACAAAACTTAGCCTTGCAGATTGATTTTTATATTTCCAGATTAAACTCCTGTAAGCTCTTATAGTTTGGAGTTAGAGCAAGAGTTTGGAAAGCGTGTCTTGTTTTTTCTTTTTCTCAACAGTGGTCTGTTTGCATTGAGGTCTGTCTTTCACTCCTGACATTTGCCTATTCCAAATATTAATAATTATTTAACATGTTGTACCCCTTTGGATTTGTAAGGACCTTGGTAGTGACCCTTTACCATTGGGCTTTTAAAACTGGTTTTGCCTCTCACTCTTCCTTAGATGGCCTTTTTATGTATTTGTTTGTTTTTGATACGTCATAAAGAGAATATGTTTTATTCTTGGTGAATCCGAACCAAATTCCACTTGTACAGTTGGATGTAAAATTGCATGTGTGAAGTCTTGAGGATAAAAAAAGAAATACAATTACAAAAATACAACCCATTTTGCTTATATTGTCTGTGCCACTAACACCGTGATATTAAAATGTATTAATGTTTATTGCTGTTTTTTTTCCCCCCTGTAATTTTGGTTATGTCTGCATTTTGGTTCAAATGTCAAGGAAACCGTTTAATAGACCACTGTTGAAAAATATATCATTAAAAAGTGGATTCAGAAATGTTGTATTATGTAATTTCATGACTTGCTGAAAAATAAAATAATGGTTGCCAGATATTTTGTTAAGTAAAATAATTTCACTCTTTTTTTTTTACTTCGTAATTTCACATAATTATGAAACTGGTTATTAACCATATATATATATATATATATATATATATATATATGTGTGTGTATGTATATATCTTTATGCCTACTCTCTCACAGATAAATATTTAAATATAGTTTTGCATTAAAATTTTAAATTAAATCTTGTTTTACTACAATAAATAACAATAAATATTGTATTAGCTTATGTCAAATGTATATAATTCTATGATTAATGTTATTTCTAGCTAAATTCTGTATCCATAAATGTATGTGAAGACAAAACCTTAGGTCTCTCCATCTAAAAAAGATTTAGTTTTTAACAATTTCCCATCACTGAATTATATGAAAAGTAAACAAGCATGTATATTTGCTGGAATAATAAGAGAGTTATTGGAAGATTAATTTCTTTCTTTCTTTCTTTGCACGTATGAAATTTGGTTTATAATGTTAAGTTAGAAAAAGGAAAAAAGCACGACACCGGTTGTAAAAAAAAATAAAAAAAAATAAATACAAAATAAAAGATCCCGCTTCCGAGGAGTTCAGTCGTTGACCGGAAGTAGAATTCTCCCGCAGCGCAAGTCAAATGCAGAGGAACCAGTGAAAGACCAACTAAACGCTGTGGCGGTTCGCGGTGTATTGTCTCGTATTTATGTACATTCAGCGGGATCCTATCCTGTCAGTTTTGATATTTAAAGCCCTCTGTCATAGTAGTGTTTAATAAGCGGTCGTGAACGGACAGTAACTGTTAGATGTTGACAGCTGCGGCTTCACATCCAGACATGGTGCTTTGACAGAAGTGATGCTTCATCGCCAGTATGGAGTCTTTGATATGTTATTTAGTGCTATTAGCTCCACTTTCTATCCATTCTGCGGTGAAGCCAGCATCTGTTGAAGAGGACCTGAGAAATCAGGAAGACGTACAAGAGTTTGGTAAGTTACTCTGAGAAGGAAATTCAAATGGACTCCACAAGAAAATGAAATACCAAACTAAACATCTGGGGATATTTGGGGGTTGTCTGGATTTGTGAGTTCAGTCTTGCTTCATGACTGCTAATGTTAGTTCATTTCCTCCAACATGGAAGCTGCTGCATTTGCAATTTAATCGCAGTTTGAATGAAAAAAAAAAACATTTACATATGATTTACATATATACCAAAAATATTGAAACGTTACATATAATAATATTTGATCTTTAGATGTTGTTTTGGGTTTTGAAAGGTGTGTGGTTGAATTATGTAGGAGTAATGAATATGCATAGGTATATATGCATTACTTCATCCAGATGAGCTCAGCTCCATACTGTCAGACTTTGATGTGGTGCCTGCATCAGATCTCCAGCTTCACTCGGTCGGGAAGAGGGACGTTGATGCCCGATCACATGTGGAGCGGCTGGTCAGCTTCACAGCACTCCAGAGGTAAAGCTGACAGATCAACACACAGCACTTACTGTTATGCTGTGAAAAGCACTAAATTAGGAGCCTTTAAATCGCCAAGAGGCTGCTAAAGGCAGATTACTTGATATTCAAAGAGAGATGAATTTTTTTTTATATAATTTATAATAATTAAATTAACTATTTTATTATAAATTATTCAATCTATTTATTTTATGTAATCAAGTTATTTATTTTCTGTTTATTATTGTTTGTCCATCCTTGATTTCTAAAAAAAAGAATAATTTTGTATTTGTATTTATTTATTTGTGTGTGTGTGTTAGGGTTGACATAACCATAACACATAACCATAAGCACGTTACGATACTATACCAGCTGAAGTATCACAATACAAAGTAGTATTGCGATACCGTGCGATATGATATTAATTCATAATTCAAATCTACAAAATGAAGCAAATTTTCAGAAATACGTAGATATAAATGAAAACAGACCAAAATGTCCTCCGAATCCTTTTTTAATGAGAATGAATAACTGGCTATTTGGACAAACTCAAGAACAGACTCAAGACAAAAGTGCAACAGACGAACTGAGAGATGTATACATATTATATATAGTGGTCGACCGATATATCGGCCGATATTTGACATTTTTTAAATATCGGCAATGGCCGATAAGTTTTTCTGTTTGACCGATGAGTTCGAGGCAGGACTTTTATTTTGGCGGCGCTGAGAACGGCAGCGTCTGAGCACACAGTGCTCACATTCTCCTTCTTATTCGCTGTCGTCGTTAACAGTTCTGTCTAAATATGGATAGAAGTCTGTCTAATAATCAGTTAGAACAATTAAACAAAGGAATTAAAATGTATACAAAGTCTTATAACAATTGCTTTTATATTATTAGTAATAGAAAGGCAAACATTATAATACTTTCTTGTTTGCCGTCAGCATTTATATCATTTAAACAAATCTTTGAATGTGTAATAAACATCTAATTTCAAAAACCTTGCAAACTTAATCGGATCCAGTTGTGAGATCTTGTGAAGTGTGCATGTGACCTGCATGATCGCGTGTTCTCTGCGTGACCTTCGGTCCGTGTGAATTGAATGCTGACAGGAGGAGAGTTCAGCTTCATTGAGACGCGCGATCGACAAACTTTAAACTCGTGAGTTCACTGTCATATTCATGTAATTTTCACAGTGTGCTGTATGTAAAATGAGTGTTACCTTGGCTTTATTTGAAAAAATAGGATTAATGCACACAAACTTCCCAGAATACTGAGTGCCCTGTTGGTTACAGTATTTACTTCCTTTTTAATTATATTTTTATAAAATATTTATTTATTTGTGAAAAATACTTTGTCATCTAAAGTATAAGTATGTTTATTTAACACATTTATTTTTAATCAATTTTCAAATTATTTCAAATTTCCCTGCTTTCCAAGATATCGGCATCGGCTGTCAAAAAACCAATATCGGTCGTCCACTAATTATATATACAGTTATTATTTTAAAATGCAGTGTTTAAGCTGCTAATTTTAAAAATCTTGATAGCACGATTAATGTGCAACACCTCATTTTCAGATGTGTAAAACATACTGTAATGTTAAACAGGACATCTTCAAAAATGAAGGTAAATTATTTAAGGTAAATAAGTTTCACTAACCTTCATGTTCTCTGCAAAAGATGTGGGATGCATCCGAAGGATCCGAAGGTGCTTAATGAGGTTGCTGGTGATTCCCCCTTTAGCTTGAATACTCTATAGGCATTCACGGCAGATTGGTTTTCCGTCATCAATACCTTTTCCAGTCTCATCAGGTAAAAATCCAAAGTAATTCCATATTACGCTGCGTGAGTTGCTCTTTTTTAAGAGATTGTCCGGGTCAAATGTTGTATGTAAATCCATTGTATTCACAGGAACAGACAATTGCAAATTAAAAACTAACTGAATCAGATGCATGTTTGAACTGAAGCATCAGAAATCGCACAATACCATATGTGACCCTGGACCACAAAACCAGTCATAAGGGTAAATTTTTTTTTTCTATTGAGATTTATACATCACCTGAAAGCTGAATAAATAAGCTTTCCATTGATGTATGGTTTGTTAGGATAGGACAATATTTGGTCCAGATAAAACTATTTGAAAATCTGAGGGAGCAAAAAAATCTAAATACTGAGAAAATCGCCTTTAAAGTTGACCAAATGAAGTTCTTAGCGATGCATATTGCTAATCAAAAATGTAAAAAAAAGTTTTGATATATTTACGGTAGGAAATTTACAAAATATCGTCGTGGAACATGATCTTTACTTAATATCCTAATGATTTTTGGCATAAAAGAAAAATCGATAATTTTGACCCATACAATGTTTTTTTGGCTGTTGCTACAAATATACCCCAGCGACTTAAGACTGGTGTTGTGGTCCAGGGTCACATATAAGGCGCAAATTCTACACAGCATTTTGCGTCCTTAAAGAGCACCGCAGAAAGGCGACAAGACAAAAAAAAGATGCTATTGTATTGTTTATCTGCAGGCACAAGTGTTCGAACATTTTAGTGACTGCCCCACATACAACATTACTTACGGTAGAACCGTGATGATGATACTACAGTTTAAAAAAATACAGTGGCACCGCCAGTATTTTGGAGCTTTAGTATCGCCGATACTACTGTAGATACTACTATGGTAAACCGTGCAATGCTAGTGTATATATATATATATATGTATGTAAAGGATAATCACCGGTTTGCCATGCATTTAAAATCCTTTAACGTGGAGGCAAAGAACCACCCGACGCGAGGCACACACACATGCATATAGGGCTTCACAATTAATCTAATTTCTAATCGCGATTACAATTACGGATGCCACAATTACGTAATCGTTCAAACTCCACTTATGTTATTCTGTGTGCTTAAGATGTTTTTTTTCTACTTTCTACAGGTTATCTTAAGCGTTTTTCCATTGTTTTAGTTTTAGTATAACATTATAATACCATTTTTATTTATTTAAAGAAGAAACCAATCCGATGTATAGTTGACATCTGAGGCTTAATACTAGAGAAAGCAATAAAAGTTTTTCAGTTAGAGTGTTTTCAGCTTGTTTTCATATAAAAATATGGCATGCAGTTTCTTCAAATTGGTATAAACATCATTCAATGTAAATTGTAATAATTGTAAATAATAATCGCAATTACGATTTTTTGTCATAATAGTGCAGCTGTACACACATCATTTTCATCAGAGTGTTATTGCTTGTTATTCATCTCTGCCCATCCCTTATTATTTTTTAAGTATTTATTAGCATTTTTTGTATATTATGTATTAATTTGTATTTTATATATTTAATATATAAAACTGTAATATATAATTTATTACTGTTCTGTATTAATTATAATTTTTTTGTTTGCATTTCTCTGACCACCCCTGGTTTCTAAAAATAATGGTAATTATATTTAGCTTTTTTTTTTGGCTTTTTTTTTTTGTTTATGTATTTTCATTTATTTATGGTTTATTTTTTATTCTATTCTCTGATGTATTTTATTCTATAATCCGTCACGTTTTCTCCTCATTTCTGTATTTTTTACGCGTCATTGGAACACGCATTGGTGAGTGTCTCTTTACTTTATTATACTGTTTACAGGTGTTTGTGTTTGTGTCTGCAGTTCGCAGCGGATTCTATATTTCCATCCTGGTTACTGCGTGTATGCACGAAAGAATGGTGAATATTTGAAAATTATTTTCTTATGTGATTTTTGATCTTTGAGAAGTTCTGTTCGCAGGCTTTATTTGAAGGACAGTTAATGACTGGTGATTCGTCACAAACTATATGTGAATAGTGTCATTTGTTTATTTTCAAACAAAAACCAAGAAGTTTATGTTGAACTATTGAAGTTTAGCCTCAGGAAATAGTAATATTGTGTGATTCAAAGAGTGCTGTTCGCAGACTTTGAAAGATAATTAATGGACAGGGATTCATCACAGTTTATATATTTATAGGATTGAAAACTTGCAAACATAATTTAATTTATTTTGAAGTTTGCTTTCAAGAACTGAGTTTCATTACTGTTAAACTTGGTTTGTTGACATGAGTCACTCAAAATGTTGATTTTGTCAGGCTGTTATACACCCACGAGATGGATATTGAGAATGCCCATCCTGTTTGAGTATGCAGCATTTACTTGACAATATTGAGAACCCCTGTGCAGCAGCAGTAGCGCAACTTTTGGATACACCTTCGTGTAGCCCTTATCCTTACATGTCTGTCTAATTTGGGATGTAATTTTAAGCTGTTCACCCATCGTTGTAGTGGATGGGCTCTGAGAAGTCTTGAACTGGTCCTCTTCCGGTTGAGTGGCATCTCCATCCCAAAGTGGTAAGACTTATATGGGGTCAGTTCGGTATGGTGAAGATCAATCTGTTTGTGATGGTGGAGACAACTCATTGCGATCTATGGTATTCCCTAAACAACAAACCAGGGAGAAATCTTAGGGGATAGATGCACTCAAGAATTGCTGTAAGAGTTGTTGTACGTGGTTCCTTCTCTACCTTTGATTCTCCTGGTGCTCAGGATGGTAGCATTGGGCCATCACAAAGTTTTACTTGTGGCCCCAAGATGGCCGAAGAAACACTGGTTCCCGACTCTTGTAAGTTTGGTTCAAGGTCATCCAAGGCAGTTACCGAGGAGAATTGATCACCTGTCTCAGGCGGAGGGACAAATTTGGCACCGGAGGCCAGATACTCTACAACTTTGGGTATGGCCTTTGCTCAGTCCCTCCCTAAGGACTTAGATGAAGCTGTACTGAGGACAATAAATAATTTTTAGGCACCCTCTACTTGGAGTAACTATTGTAGCAAGTGGTGAATATTCTCAGCATGGTGTCAAGACCATCAGCTAGACGCTGTCAGAATTGTGACACCAGTTTTTTTTCTCTGGTTTCTTCAGTCATTGTTGGATTCAGGGAAATCAGTTAATACTATAAAGGTCTATATGGCAGCCATCTCACACTTTCATTCTTTAGTGGATGGTGTAAGTATTGGTAAACACTCTTTGGTGTCTCAATTCCTTAAGGGTGCACACCATTTATGCCCAGGGAGGGTTATGAGCTCACCTGCTTGGGATCTTACTGTTATCTTACGTTCACAAGTCAAAGCACCTTTTGAACGTTTTGATCAAGCTGATCCAAAGTTCCAGACATGGAAGACAGTCTTCCTCCTGGCAATATGTTCAGCTAAGAGGGTTAGTGAATTGGACTCTTTATCAGTCAATGAAGGAAAATCCAGGGGTTTATCTTTGGCCAAATTCCTTATTCCTACCCAAGGTCCTTAGGCCTGGTACAGTAAATTAGGTAATTGAGCTTGATGCTTTTTACCCAGACCTTCGATTGTCTCACTGGAAAATTGATACAATTTCACAAGCATATTCCAGTCAAAATCTACCTATTCCTGGTGATCTGGTCACCCATTCTACCAAGAGTATGGCCACTTCCTGGGCGGCACTTAAGGAGGTAGCACTCTCAGACATGTGTGCCGGCCTCTTGGAGCACTCCATGCATGTTCACAAGATTTTGATTGATGTGACAAATCCAAATTCTTTGGGGTCTGCTGTTTTATCTGCTGTTAAGTTACCAGGGGAAGGGAATGATACTAGTCCCTCGTGACTCTGTTGGCATTAGTCATCCAGGATAAGACCATGGTGACCGTCTGAGTGAGGTCGAAATAGATCGTAAGTTATGTCCATAACTATGGATCTATGAGACGAATGATGACCGTCACCATCCCTTGTCACTCGGGAGGAGCTGAGGCATTCCAGGCAGGAGGAAGTGGTTGGTCCCTCCGGATGTTATATAACAGCCAACCCCTAAGGTCAGTCACCTGACATTGTTATTATTAGGTTTAGAGGATAGGCGGAAGAATGGCGCCATTCAGGATAAGACCATGGTGATGGTCTGAGTGAGGTCTCATAGATCCATAGTTATGGACATAACTTAAATTATATACAATTATATTCTTTTTTTAAACCACCAAATGAACTCTCGGACCGTATGGAATCTAGTTTGAGAAGCGCTGCACTCTTACTAAATCCTTATGAAAATTCTAGCCCTGCCTACATTTAGCTCCTAAATATTTTTTTTCACTATGAAATAAGTTATTTAGCATTTCAAAAGTTTGGGGTTCATAAGATTTTTTTTTTAAAGAAATAATTACTTTTATTCAGTGAGGAACATTAAATTGATTTTTTAAAAATGAAAGAAAAAAATTAAAATAAATGCGTTGTTGTTGTTGTTTTTACTTTCTATTGATTGAATCCTGAAAAAACAATGTATCACAGTTTCCACAAAAATATTAAGCTACAAAACTGATTTGAATTTCTGAAGGATCCTGTGACACTGAAGACTGGAGTAATGCTTGCTGAAAATTCTGCTTTGCCATCACACAAATAAATTACATTTTTAAATATATTCAAATAGAAACAGTTATTTTTAATTTTAATAATAATTCACAATGTTACTGTTCTACTATATTTTTATCAAATAAATGCAGCCTTGGTGAGCACAAGAGACTTTCTTCTAATAAAATTTAAAAAAACTAGCCAACATTAAACTTTTGAATATAAGTGTAATTGTCACATGTTGTTTTGTTTTTCAGCCATTTCGAGACAGACACATTTAATCATGATAGCAACCTAAACAGAAAATAGATATTCAGCTTTCATCACATGCTCATGATGAGCGAGATGGTTACTCCATGTGTAGGAGCTACATCAGTCTGACAAAGGCCAACCATTCAAGCATGTGATCACACAGCAATAACCTGCTATGCGAACTGAACATAGTCTGGAGACAAAGCATAATAATTCAATTCATTAACTTCATTCTTTGTCCTCCATTATAATAGTTATGGAAGTCCCCCATTGTGTTGCTTTAAATTGTGTAGATCTGTTTATGGACATTGATGCTTTGGAACTGAGTAATTAGAAATAATTATTCCGTTTTAATTTTATAGTGCAGCATGTTTAGATGCTTTTATTTCTTAAATACAGAGCCTCACAACATAGAGAGAAGATCTGCACATGACCACAAGAAGAACACCTGTCCGCTGCTTTTAGTGGCAGATCATCGCTTCTACAAGCACATGGGCCATGGAGAGGAGAGCACCACCCTCAACTACTTGGTAAGCAATGCAACTGGAACACTTTAAATTAGAACACATACAATTTTGTGGTTGTGCTATACAACAGAGCAGTTTGTTGCACTAAGGGTAAGGTCCATATAAAAACCATGATATCAAATTAAAAATGCATTGAATTTGTGTGTTTTGTGTCTTTCAGATTGAGCTGATCGACAGAGTGGATGATATATACAGAAACACATCCTGGGATGATGATTTTAAAGGCTACGGTGTGCAGATTCAGCAGGTGACCTCAATAACTCTTAATCATTCAAATCTGGAAGGATCATCCTCCTCAGTTCTTTTCTTCAGTAGATGAGTTTTATTTTCCTAAGAGCTTTTCAAACTACGGTTAACCCTGGGTTATCGACATTCTAAATCCTGCTTTTAACTCTGGGTAACGGTACTTTTCACACTTGTAATTTAGAAGCAGGGTGAGCACTGCTTTTTACCCCAGGGTTATGAAACCAGGCTCGAGTTAAACGAGTTAAACTTGTGTTAAACGAAACGGTGTTACAATGTTATAAGTAGACAGACATGCAATCACATGTCTCATATTCACATGCTTTTGACAGTCATGAAAGCATAGCACATTGTGTAAACAGTCGTTTCAGAGTTTCAAGGGAAAAATGTCAAGTGGGGACAAAACATGTTAATTGGAGTGAAGAAGAGACTGTATTATTCTTACCTTTGTAGACAAAGTCCATTCAGGCAAAACTTGATAGCTCAGTCTGCAATAATACAAGTGCTATAAATGTGAAATAAAATAATCCAGGATTCAATTTACTTGGGAATGATCCAGGGTTAACTATTTCAAGCGTGATAACCCTCTAGTTTTTGTCCTTATTTGTTAAAGGGATTGTTGATGATTTACAGTGTGAAAAATGGTGCAAAGGCTCTACAAAAATATATTAAAACCGTTCTATACAACTGTACTATATATTTTTTTTTGTTATTATTCACTGAAAATCTTGATATCCTTTCAAACTATCAATGAAACATTAGTGAGAGAAGTAATAATGTCTGATTTGTGAAATTGAATCACTAAAATGGTTCATTAAACCACTCGGAATTATTCATTGAAAAATCAGTGATACAGTTCTTGATTAAAACTCATTAACTGATGATGAGCATTTCTTGAGTTAACAACTCACTAAGTTGAAGGTTATCAGTGAATAATGACTTGAATAATGACAAAATTTTGTATTTGTATGACTTCTGTTCCTCACACAAAGCTCTCATATGGCTTCAGACGAGTTGCAATACAGCACACAAGTCATATGAACCACTTTTATGATACTTGCTTTTGCATCCTTCTTAAAGCTTGAAAGCCTCACTGTCCATTCATTGTAACTGTATGGGACAGTACAACCAGAACATTATTCAAAACACCTCCTTTTTTTGTTCCACAGAAAAAAGTCTTACGGGTTTAAAGGATTGTCCAGAAACAACCCTGCTTTTTTCACTTCCGATCACTCGTAGAACGGATGACTCTGAAGTGAAACAGATCACAGCAGCTTAACTCTAATACAAAGAGCTTAATGTTAGTTTCAACAGACCACAAAAGTTTCCAGAATTTGTCACATGGCTTGTAGCAAACTCCAGGTGTAACCTAATGTTGGGCTTTTTCTCAGAAGTAGCTTTCCTCTAGCTGACACTTTGACTAAATCTATTTCATGCTTTATCCATCTTGTTACAGTGTTCATGTGCTCAATGCTTTGCCTTTTTATAAGGATTTTTTGTTGTTGTTGCTTTTTTCAAGAGTCCTAGTCCAAGTTTTTGATCTGTGGGTGTTATATTGCCATCTTAGTTGTAAATATGCCCACAGATAATCATAAACAAGGAGCCCACAAAAGTTGCCCCCGAAGAGATTCACTACAACATGGACGGCAGCCCATTAGGAAGAAAGGATGGTGTGTGGGATGTGAAGAAGCTCTTGGAAGTAAGTGCCATGTCCCTAGAAGTACAGTATACACAGGTTAAAATGTTATGATAAATCCACAACAACAGTCCAATAAAAGTAAAGTTTATGGGCTTTGTATTCAGGGCAGATGTTATTGGCTCCAGACTGTGTCTAAAATAATTGTATTTATATGTATAAATACACACACATACAGTGGAGATCAAAATTAGAGAACAACCTACAATTTCCTACATTTTAAGGTCACTGCTTAGTCTTATTTGAAGTTATCCTAACAGGAGTAAAAGGGCAGTTTTTTAAAGCATATTTCATAAATTGTATTCTGAAGCACAGTTTAAAAAAACTTGAATGAGATATTTGAAAAAGAGCTCTGATCAAAATTAGAGAACACTTACAGATACCTACAAGTTATTGGTGTTACTGACACCTAGTGCTAATTTCCTTAATTATATGACAAACCCTATTTAATTGGCAGCATTCCTCTAATTTTCACTGAAATTGCAAGATGGCGGGCCTCTCTAAGGTGACTGAAAGCCTTCAACAGGTGGCGGTCCAGATGAAGGCTAAAGGATCACCCTTTCAGTCATTTCAAGAGAAGCTGGTCGTTACAAAACATGTGATTTCTTGAATATTGCAGCTTTACAATGATACTAATTCATTAAGTATCATTGTCCCTCAAAAAGTCTGGTTGTCCACATAAGACAAATGTACGCGAAGACAGGATAATGCGGAGACTCTCAATGGGGAATTGGTTCAACACTGCAGCTGGAATTGCTCACCAGTTCATTCACTGTGTGCATCACAGGGTATGAATCTGTCTCGGGATGTTTAAGAGAAGTCGGACTGAAAGCGCACTCTTCAGTGACCAAGCCTCTCATCAGCTGAAAGAATCAAAAAGTTAGGCTCACCTTTGCTGAGGAGCATGTTTTGTGGAGAGAGAAGAACTGGTTCACTGATGAGAACAACATTAATTTAATTGGGTCAGATGGGAAACATTATATTCTGCGTCAAACTGGGGAAATACTGAAGCCCAAGTGCGTAAAGAAGTGAAAGGTGGAGGAGGAAGTGTCATGGTTTGGGGGATGTTTTGTGCAGCAGGAGTTGGGTCTTTTATACAGCTACATGGCAGTGTGAATGCAATTGTTTATTAGAACCTCCTTCAGCGACATTCAATTCTTTCTCTGCAAGCATCTCCCAGTCAGCCTGCAATTTTCATGCAAGACAATGTCCCCGTCACACTGCAAAATGGATAAGAACATTGAAATGAAATAATGAAATGGTGGCCCAGAGTCCTGAAAATCTCTGGAAAATACTTGGCAACAAAGTTATGGCTAAGAAACCCACTACAGTCACCAAACTGTGGAAGAGACTGAAAGAAGAGTAGACCAAGATCACACCAGCACAGTGTGAGAAACAATTGATATCCTGCAGCCGCAGATGTGCTGAAGTCATTTAAAGCAAGAGCTTCTACACTTCCTACTAATTTCTGACAGGAAATCAGCTACTCAGTGCAACTTATAACATCCAAGTGAAAGATAACACCAACATGTCAGGAAAACAAAAAACAGAATCACTGAGTTGGAAAAAGGATCACCCCCTCCTAAAAATTACTTGTAAACTCAATCAGGTGTAGTTAATCACCTTCTCATTGGCACACAAAGCCATTTGACTTTCAACTGTGATCAGCTGTGATCATTTTGATCAGCTCAGCATGAAAAGAGCTTTCCTGGAGCGTTTCAGTTCTTGGTAGTGCAACTGAAGCAAACAATCAACTATGGCACTGTTAGAAAGGCACTGTCAAAAGATCTCCGGGATAAATTTGTGGACAGGCACAAGACAGGAGATTGGATACAAAAATATTAAAATGCTTTATCAATGCCTAGAAGTCTATTATTAATGTCAATGTCAATTTTATTTATATAGCACTATTAAACACAACCGTGGGTTGACCAATGTGCTGCACAATAAAAACATTTCAATAAGACAATACAAAATAATTACTAAAAGAAACGGTACAGTAGAAAGTTCTCATTGATAAAACGCCAAGTCAAAAAGGTAGGTTTTCAACATGGATTTAAAAACAGATAGTGAAGGTGCAGATCTAATACAGTGGGGCAGAGCATTCCACACTCTAGGGGCAGCAACTGAGAAAGCACGGTCACCCCTGCATTTAAGCTTCGACTTTGGGATGCATAATAATCTCTGGTTGGACGACCGGAGAGACAAGAGGGGCTGATGTTCAGTCAATAAATCAGATAAATAAGCAGGGGCCAAACCATTTAATGATTTAAACACTAAGAGAAGAATTTTAAAATTAACTCTATAGCGCACAGGCAACCATTGCAGAGAACGTAAAACTGGTGTAATGTGATCCCATTTTTTTGGTACTCGTTAAAAGCCTTGCAGCTGCATTTTGAACTATCTGCAAGCGGTTTATAGGGCTGACTGACCAATCCCAAAATACAGCGAGTTGCAGTAGTCTAATCTAGATGTAATAAAAGCATGAATGACTTTTTCAAAATTTTTACTAGACAAAATAGGTAGGTTTTACTTTCGCTAGAAGTCGAAGCTGAAAAAAGCAGGACTTAACCACCGTATTTATCTGTTTATCAAATTTTAAACCATCATCAAAAATAACACCCAGATTTTTTACCCAAGGCTTCACGGAAGAGGTTAAATCGCCAAGATTTACTTTCGGTGTACTACGAGAATCCGACGGACCAAACACAATTATTTAAGTTTTACTCTCATTGAAATTAAGAAAATTTAAAGACAACCAAGTTTTCACATCAGACAGGCAAGACATAAGTGCTTCCAGACCATTTGAACTCTGTTTTAAGGGCAGATAGATTTGAGTGTCATCTGCATAGCAATGGAAAGACAGACCATGCTTCCTAAAAATAGAACCCAATGGGAGCATGTACAATGAAAAAAGAATAGGAGCCAAAATGGATCCCTGGGGAACACCACATGACAAAGAAGCTACCTCAGATGAGCGTTCACCAATGTTAACTCTAAAACTTCGATTGGCAAAATAAGATTTAAACCATTCAAGAGCACTTCCTTTTATGCCTACACAGTGTTCCAAGCGAGCAAGCAGGATAGCGTGGTCCACAGTGTCAAAAGCAGCGCTCAAGTCTAGGAGCACAAGCACAGCATGATCCCCAGCATCACCAGTTAATAGAATATCATTTAAAACTTTCAGAAATGCAGTCTCAGTCGAGTGGTGTTTTCTAAAACCTGATTGAAAGACCTCAAAGGTCTTATTTTCATCTAAAAAATCTTGTAGCTGTTGCAGGACTACTTTTTCTAAGATCTTTGTAATAAAAGACAGATTTGAAATGGGTCTATAATTGGCTAAAACAGAAGGATCTAAGTTCGGCCTCTTAAGCAAGGGATAGACTGTAGCATGTTTTAACACATCCGGCACAGTACTAGTCTCAAAACATCGATGTATCATGGTCACAAGAGAGGGACCCACTGCATCAAAAACTTGTTTCAGGAAATATGGTGGAATATAATCAATGGAGGAGCCAGACGGCTGTAACTGATACACTATTTCTTGAAGATGTATAAAAGAAATAGGTTCAAACTGGCTGAACTCAACAGAACAAACAGAAGGATCAAAAGTAGGTGGAGATGTCCCCAACCTGATATCACTGATCTTATTAATACAAAATCTAAGAAAGTCATCTCACACAGTTTTTGACACATCTGGGTACTCACAAACAGTTGGATTTACAACAGCGTTAAAAACAGTAAAAAGAGTTTTAGGTCTGTGGTAATTCTTGACAATAATTGCCGTGAAATACCTGGATTTCGCTGCTCTGACTGCCTTCTGAAATTTGAATAATGAATCTCTTAAAATTTCAAAAGAAATTTGGAGCCGATCCTTTTTCCACTTACGCTCCGCTCTCCTACAGATCTGCCTCAGAGAGCGTATGTTGTCATCAATCCAGGGCTCAGATCTAGGTTTAAGTTTTGAGGATTTTACAGGAGCAACTGAATCTAAGACATCCACACATGTGGAGTTAAGCCTGAACAGGGACTCCTCTGCACTCAAGTCACATTGACTGAAATCTACTGAT
>NW_015505647.1:299940-313728 GCF_001515645.1 Sinocyclocheilus grahami
GGCAGATAGATTTGAGTGTCATCTGCATAGCAATGGAAAGACAGACCATGCTTCCTAAAAATAGAACCCAATGGGAGCATGTACAATGAAAAAAGAATAGGAGCCAAAATGGATCCCTGGGGAACACCACATGACAAAGAAGCTACCTCAGATGAGCGTTCACCAATGTTAACTCTAAAACTTCGATTGGCAAAATAAGATTTAAACCATTCAAGAGCACTTCCTTTTATGCCTACACAGTGCTCCAAGCGAGCAAGCAGGATAGCGTGGTCCACAGTGTCAAAAGCAGCGCTCAAGTCTAGGAGCACAAGCACAGCATGATCCCCAGCATCACCAGTTAATAGAATATCATTTAAAACTTTCAGAAATGCAGTCTCAGTCGAGTGGTGTTTTCTAAAACCTGATTGAAAGACCTCAAAGGTCTTATTTTCATCTAAAAAATCTTGTAGCTGTTGCAGGACTACTTTTTCTAAGATCTTTGTAATAAAAGACAGATTTGAAATGGGTCTATAATTGGCTAAAACAGAAGGATCTAAGTTCGGCCTCTTAAGCAAGGGATAGACTGTAGCATGTTTTAACAGATCCGGCACAGTCCGGCACAGTACTAGTCTCAAAACATCGATGTATCATGGTCACAAGAGAGGGACCCACTGCATCAAAAACTTGTTTCAGGAAATATGGTGGAATATAATCAATGGAGGAGCCAGACGGCTG
This sequence comes from Sinocyclocheilus grahami, assembly GCF_001515645.1. Taxonomy (NCBI): domain Eukaryota; kingdom Metazoa; phylum Chordata; class Actinopteri; order Cypriniformes; family Cyprinidae; genus Sinocyclocheilus; species Sinocyclocheilus grahami. The sequence goes on from NW_015505647.1 coordinate 300,655, forward strand.
TAACTGATACACTATTTCTTGAAGATGTATAAAAGAAATAGGTTCAAACTGGCTGAACTCAACAGAACAAACAGAAGGATCAAAAGTAGGTGGAGATGTCCCCAACCTGATATCACTGATCTTATTAATACAAAATCTAAGAAAGTCATCTCACAGTTTTTGACACATCTGGGTACTCACAAACAGTTGGATTTACAACAGCGTTAAAAACAGTAAAAAGAGTTTTAGGTCTGTGGTAATTCTTGACAATAATTGCCGTGAAATACCTGGATTTCGCTGCTCTGACTGCCTTCTGAAATTTGAATAATGAATCTCTTAAAATTTCAAAAGAAATTTGGAGCCGATCCTTTTTCCACTTACGCTCCGCTCTCCTACAGATCTGCCTCAGAGAGCGTATGTTGTCATCAATCCAGGGCTCAGATCTAGGTTTAAGTTTTGAGGATTTTACAGGAGCAACTGAATCCAAGACATCCACACATGTGGAGTTAAGCCTGAACAGGAACTCCTCTGCACTCAAGTCACATTGACTGAAATCTACTGATTTAATAGCGTCACAAAAAGCTAATGAAAAAGCTTTGCTAGTAGTAGAGGTGATTAATCTAGATTGACGGGTAAGTTTAGTGACTTTATGAGTATTAGAAACTAGGGCTGTGTATCACCAGCAAAGTCACGATACGATACGTATCACGATACAGAGGCCACAATACAATACGTATCACGATACATGACTGATTGCTGGTAGGTTATCATTGCACAAATTAACACACTCTACAATTTAAAAAAAAAAAATTAGAAGAGTTCTAAACTAACGCGCTGTCTTCACTGTATCTCACACACACACTCTCAAGGCTGATTTATACTCGAGCGTCCGCAAGTTCGCTTAGGTGAGCGCGGCAAATATGACGTCATCGCGGTGTTGGCGGAAGTTCGCTTTTGAGTGCGCGTGACGTCATTTCGCGTGGCGGTGTGCACAACATTTTTTGTAACTTTCCGCGCAGCTCCGCTTCCGAAGATGCACGAGTTCAAAGCGACTCTAGCCGAACATGCACGTCTGTGCCAGCATTTGTGTGAAACAGAAGCAGTTTGATGTTAAGTTCAGTCACACACACAGATCACGTTGCGGCCGCACTCAGACATTCAGGAACAAACTTTTGAGCGCTGCCTCGCAGTTTTATCAACTAAATAGCTTAATCGCTCAAGAGCTACATTATCTTTCTCAACAAGGAGCTGGTAGCATCATGGTTTCTAAAGGAATTAAACCCACAGCTTTACTGTTAATAGAGAAATGCGGCAAAATGGTGGTAATTCATACATACACAGCCTCTCTCTCTCTCTCTCTCTCTCTCTGTCGTAAATGAACAGTTGATGAATCACACTTTTCTGAGAATAGAATATTGAAGTGGAGATTGCTAAACTGCAAGCTTACCGGTGTTTTCAGAAAGCAAGCTCGTTTATCCACAGTGGAGAGAGAGCGCGTGCACATGGTTGACAGGGATAAGTAGCACATTTAGCAGATATTTCCGTATAGCGCAAGTGTAAAGCTCTGTTTTGGGGTTTACGTCTCTTTATATCAGGCAACCCAGTTGTGTTCCTCTGCGGCCAGATTAAACCTTGTTGTAGCCTATATATGCTCTATTCATTCTTTTTTAGAAACCTCGCACTTTTCTACTCAATTTTAAACGTTGTAAAATTTTAAACAAATTAAGCGTGGTCCACTGCTGCACACGTGCCACAATATCGATACAGGGCCAGCTGTATCGATACTCGTATCGTCAAATCTCTGTGACGATACATCGTCGTATCGATATTTTGAACACAGCACTATTAGAAACCCAGGGAACAGAAAACATGACAGATTTATGGTCAGAAAACCCATTGTCAGATACCTCAAGATCGTACAGAGAAAAGCCATATGTCAGCTCAAGATCAAGTGTATGTCCCAACTGGTGAGTGGGGACATTCACATGTTGTTCTAGATCTAATGCATTTAGCAGAGTAATAAATTCTTTGGCTAATGGGTCCCCTGTGCAGCATACATGAACATTAAATCACCAAGAATCAACAGTTTGTCATATTTCGGTGTGAATTCCCCCAAGAAGTCTGCAAACTCATTTAAAAAGTTTGTGTTGTGTTGTGTTTTGGGGGGCGGTATATCAGAGCAACCAAAAGTGGGAAGTTCAGATCCAGTGTAAATAGCTGCAGCTCAAATCTCCGATAGTCATTTATCACAGTTGACCGGCAAGAAAGTTTGTCTTTAAAAATAGAAACCAAGCCTCCCCCGCCACCAAATTTACGAGGCAAATTTTTAAAAAAGCATTTTGGGGGTAAAAGTTCGGAGAATGGGCTGAGATCCCCAGTAGTGATCCAAGATTCTGTAATGAATTAGAGATCCAGCTCCCGCGAAGAGAAAAAGTCGTTAATAATAACAGTCTTATTTACCACTGATCTGGCATTTAACAATGCCATCCTAAGCCGATGCGGATTCTCAGATGACACCTCAGACTGCCGTGCCCGGGAAAATGCACGAAGATGGTTCAAACACACTCCTCCACGATGGACCCGGGGTGAGCCATAAGCGGGAAACAGAGCGTCCGCAAACGGAGTCAATGTAATATTTCAATTGCGTACTGGATCCAGGGAGCGCCAGCGAATGAAGTAATCGCCGGCTAAACCCTTCCCATGGAGACCCCCGGAAAGGCCGCGACTCACGTTGCTGAGCCAGATAGAGCTTCAGTTTAACGGCAAGGTCGCCCTGTCTTCCGCGCCGTTTCCGATGCTTCCTCGCCGGTAGGGAACACGGCCAACGGCGAAGATAGCCAGGTATTGACATCAGAAACGGAGGAGGTGAGTGATATGAGCCATTTCGTGCTTGAAACAATAGATTGTTTGTACAAGGTTGTAAGCTTAAAAGCATTGATTTGTCATAAACAAGTGATGACAAACCGCACTGTGTTAAATAGGATGTAAAACTGAGTAAAACAAACAAACTAAAGATTAGACCACTAGACCGACGGCAAGCCACATACACCGGCGCCGCTATCTTTGAAGGCATTATTAAGAAGTGGAAGGTATTTGGTACAAAACAGACCCTCCCTGGATCAGGACGTCACTCCAAACTGGATGAAAGAGCCAGGAGGAAACTGATCAGAGAGGCAACCAAGAGACCTCCAGCAGCTCTGAAGCAGTTGCAGGAATTGATGACAAAGAGTGGTCACTGTGAGCATGTGACAACAATATCACAAATTCCCCACAAATGTGGCTTGTATGGGAGGATTGCAAGAAAAAAGACACTCAAGAAAAGCCACATGCAGTCACGACTGAGGTTTGCCAAAACGCTCTTTGAAGATTTTGAGGCAGATGAGACTCAAATTGAATTATTTGGCCTCAACACCAAACGGTATGTCTGGTGGAAATCCAATACAGCTCACCATCCAAATAACAGCATTCCTACAGTAAAGCATGGAGGTGGTAATATCTTGTTATGGGGTGTTTCTCTGCAGCAGGGACTGAAGCACTTGTCGGGATAAAAGGAAAATGGATGGGGGAAAATAACATCAAATTCTTGAGAAAAATCTGCTGCCCTCTGCCAGAAAGGTGTCAGTGGGAAGATAACATAACAATAACAACAACAACAAAACTGACCACACAGTGGTAGGAGAAAAAGGTGAATGTCCTTGCAAGGCCTAGTCAGAGCCCAGACTTAAACCCCTTTGAAAATCTGTGGAATGACTTGAAGACTGCAGTCCACAAACGGTCACCATCAAATTTAACCGAACTTGAGCAGTTCTGCAAAGAAGAGTGGGCAAAGAGACAGAGACATATCCCAACAGACTAAAGGCTGTAATTAAAGCAAAAGGTGGTTCAACAAAATACTGATACAATGGGGTGATCCTTTTTCCAACTCAGTGATTGTTTTTTGTCTTTTTTTTTTCTGACATGTTGGTGGTATATCTTTCACTTGGATGTTATAAGTTGCACTGAGTAAATACAGCTGGATAAAACAAACTGTGTCCGTCTTCATTTCAGGCTGCAAAGCAACAAACTGATTATTTTAAAGGGGGTTATTCTTTTCTGTACCCACTGTAAATAACCAATGCACTCAATAAACCAACATTTTTTTAACCATTTCTGTAAATTGTCAGCTAATTTGTCCATAATTAGCTTCTAAATGTTTCTTTTTTTTTTAAGAGCCAGTTTTTTTACGAGTCAGAATTTTAATCAAGAGCCCTGAATCACAAATTTGTATACCCTCACTTTCTCATCTTTATCTCGCTTCTCTTTAGCAATTCAGTTACGACATCGCAGACAACGCCTCTGCTGTTTGCCTTGCCCATCTCTTCACCTACCAGGACTTTGATGATGGCACTCTGGGTCTGGCATACGTGGCCCCTTCCAAACAGGGACTGGGAGGACTCTGCCCTAAGCGTAAGAATCTCTTTAACTGTGATCAGTAGAATTCCACTCGTCAAAAGTGCTTCAAAAGTTCATTCTTTTTGTCTTACAGCCTACTATCCATCACAAACCGTCAGGAAACCCAGCTACCTAAACACAGGCTTGACAAGCACCATGAATTATGGGAAAACTAAGGTTTGCTTTAAATACTACTTGCATCTTGTATGCTAGATGTTTTGTAGCAGGCAGCAACCTGATGTTTTGTCTCCCCAGGAAGCAGATCTTGTAACAACTCATGAGCTCGGGCACAACTTTGGAGCAGAACACGATCCAGACAATATAGTTCCCTGTGCGCCCAGTGATGACCAGGGCGGCAAATATGTTATGTACCCTATTGCGGTCAGCGGAGATCACGTGAACAACAAGGTATTATCATTCCTGTACTGATTTTTTCCCCTTTACATATAGTTACTTAACTTACTCACCTGTTATATTTTTTCCCTCAGCGCTTCTCCAGGTGTAGCAAGTTCTCTGTCAGTAGGACGTTAAAGGTCAAGGCCCATCAGTGCTTCAAGGAAAGGAGCAGTAAGCTGTGTGGGAACTCCCGTGTGGAGGAGGATGAAGACTGTGACCCTGGACTCCTTCATCTCAATGATGACCCCTGCTGCACAGCTAAGTGCAAATTCAGGAAGCAGGCAAAATGCAGGTAAAGAAGCTAACAGTGATACTCCAATATATCAGCCTTTAGGATTATCAGCATCAACCAGATATAGATCACAATAGTGACCACACATTATTTCAGTTGTCTTGTTTCTTCAAGTATTTATTCTATTCTATGTATAGGGATTTTAACAACCAACCAGTTCAAAGATTAATCACAATATTAATCAATTATTTGAGTAGAATATTAATTAAATTAATATTAAATTAATTACATAAAAATAAAAATGTATATGAAACCTGTTCCAAACCCACAAGACCTTCATTCATCTTCAGAACACAAATGAAGATATTTTTGATGAAATCCGAGAGCTTTCTGACCCTGCATAGACAGTAGAGCCCGGCCGATATATCGTTTTGCCGATATTATCGGCCGATATGAGCCTGTCGCCGATATATCTGTATCGGCGAATATGCCGCCGATATGAAATTTTTTTTTAGAGAACATATAACGCAGATAAAATGCTTGAAATGGTGTAATTACTTAGTTTGTCCAGCAGAGTGCGCTCCATTGTTTGCTACTGGCGACCTGGATGAAACACTTTAAAGCTCAAGTCTATGGAAAACCATTGAAACTTTGAACGGCCATATCTCTGTAACGGCGTCACGAATCCGCACCAAATTCAGGGGATCCCTTCAGCTCGAGAAACCCTCTCGAATGTGAATCGAGTGTATGTCTAGAGGCTCGCTTTCGAATGAGACCACCGTCGCGTCGATAGCCCCCGGGGTTCGGGAGTTAGGGGTAGTTAAATTCGCGGTCTGGCGCCGACCGATCAAGCGATCCTGGGGGGATACTGACACGCGGAGGGTGGTGTTCAATAGAAATAAAGTTTATTGTTAAATTGTTAAATGCCCTGCCTCCATTACGTATCTCTGTCACGTCAAAGTGTTTCATCACCACATTTGAGTGATCATTGCAAAAAAATGTTTATGTATATACTGTATTCTATATATAGTACCAGTCAAATGTTTGGACACACGAATGGGAAAGTGTCCAAACTTTTGACTGGTACTGTACTATAATATACACAAAGAATATCGGCCGATATATCGATATCTGCCTTTTTTTTTACTCCCTAATATCGGTATCGGTATCAGCCCCAAAAAACCCATATCAGTCGGGCTCTAATAGACAGCAAGGGAACTACCACATTCCACGAGCCAGCGTTCTGACGAAGAACCTGGATGCGCTGCGCCTTGTTTACAAGCAGGGGAATGGACACGCATGCGCCGTGGTACTCTCGTGAATGGACGTGGAGACTGACTGGAAGAGAAGAAATTGTTGAATAAAATTGTTATTTTTGTTTTCTTTGCGCACAAAAAGTATTATCATAGCTTCATAAAATTAAGGTTGAACCACTGATGTCACACAAACTATTTTAACAATGTCCTTGGCCTTGAATGTGGTAGTTCGTTTGCTGTCTATGCAGGGTCAGAAAGCTTTCAGATTTGATCAAAAATGTTCAGAAGACGAATGAAGGTCTTACGGGTTTGGAACGACACGAGGGTGCGTAATTAATGACAGAATTATCCCTTTAATCCCTTTCAGCAGCAAATCAGCATATTAGAATAATTTCTGAAGGATCATGTGACACTGAAGACTGGAGTAATGATGCTGAAAATTCAGCTTTGCATCACAGGAATAAATTAAATTTTATGTATATTAATGGGAATTGAAATCAGCTATTGCGCACATTTTATAAATTAAGTTTAATTATGCTGGCTGATGGCTTCAACAGAACCGTAATCCATCGATTGTCTTGAAAGGTTTATATAGAGTTATTAAAAATGTCTTTATGCTAATTTTTCTTCCATAGTCTGACTGATGACAGCTGGTGACAAGTGGTTGCAAATTTTAGTAGGAAGTGTGGTTATCTTAAGGGCATTGTTGCTATCAGTATTTGTGGCTGATATTGTTGTCTGTGACCCTCAGTGACAGGAACAGCCCCTGCTGCAAGGACTGTAGGTTTGAAAGTGCAAATAAGACCTGTCAGGAGATCATCACCGCCACCTGCAAGGGCATGTCAAAGTGCACAGGTGAGCTCCAAACTCTCCAATGTCAATGTAGCAGTGGTCTGGATTAATTATACTTTTTACCCTTATGTATCCCTAGGCAACAGCAGTGAGTGCCCCACCCCTGGAAACCTGGTGGATAATACAGAGTGTGTGGATAAGGGTCGATGTCAGAAGGGCGAGTGCAAGCCTTTCTGCGAGGCTATGCATAATCTTGAGTCCTGTGCCTGCAATGGTAAATGTCTCAAACCCTCTTCTGTGTTCAGACTAGTGCCCAACCAAGAGACCTGTTTGGATGATCAGTGTTCATCCCTAGTGAGCAGCGATGGACAATATAACACTGTAGAGACAAAGACTTTAATATCTTGGTTAAAATAAAGCTTTTGAACATTTATATAATTATTGTCTGGGGAAAAAATGCAGCTCATATAATAGATTTTTACATTTCTTAATGATTATTGAATATTTCATTTTTTATATATATATATATATATGTGTGTGTGTGTGTGTGTGTGTGTGTGTGTGTTTTTGAAAGGTTAGTTTCAAAATAAAAAACAGTCATATTGTGAAAAATGACATTTTAAAATAATAGTTTTCTATTTGAATATATTTTCAAATGTCATTTATTCCTGTGACGGAAAGCTGAATTTTCAGCATCATTCCTCCAGTCGTCAGCGTCACATGATCCTTCAGAAGTCAGTCTAATATGCTGTTTGGTGCTCAAGAAATATTTTTATTTCTTTTTATTAGTCATGTTCAGAACTCTTTGATAAATAGACAGTTCAAAAGAACAGCATTTATTTGAAATGGAAATTTTTTGTAAAAATGTACGTCTTTACTATCAGTTTTGATCAATTTAATGCATTCTTGCTGAATATCAGTATACATTTTTATTTTACAATTTATTTTATTAATAATAAGTAAAAATCTTACTGACCCCAAACTTTTGATTAGTGTAAAGTATACAGACTTTGTGACAACTATCCCCAACTATATTCTCTCTATATAATGACAGCAGGTAAGATGTAAAAAAAATAAAATAAAAAAAAAAGGCTGAAATTACGGGATTATTTAGGCTATTTTACACAACATTCACCCCAAATATATTGCACAGATATTGGCCAATGCATACCACTTCAAAATTGCGTTACATTGGCCCGTTAATTGAGATGGTTGATGTACACTGAAGCTAGTACCAAAACACACATACTAATAATAGTGTTCAATGTTGTACCTGTAATTATGAATGCAGAAGTGCTGAGTCTGTTCGTTTGCTGTGATGTTTTTCAGAGACTGAGGACTCTTGTAAAGTGTGCTGTAGAAGCAGTAGCGGGCTGTGCACTCCCTTTATCAGTGATGAGTCATATCTTTACCTGCGCAAGGGCAAACCCTGTACCGTTGGCTTCTGTGACGGGGCCGTGAGTACACTGCTTGTCTCTGTTTTGATAATGATCATTTATCAGACTGAATAGTGTTTTCATTGGCGTGACCAATGCTGTGGTGTTGCACATTCCAGGGTAAATGCATGAAGCACGTCCAAGATGTCATCGAACGTTTATGGGACTTCATAGACAAACTGGACATCAACACATTTGGTAAGAGATGATAACAGGGTGAATTTAACCAGGACCTTTTCTGTATGTTTTGTAAATGCTAGTGGTGACTCTTTTCTGTCAATGTTCAGGGAAGTTCTTGGCTGACAACATAGTTGGATCAGTGGTGGTCTTCTCTCTCCTGTTCTGGATTCCCCTAAGCATACTGGTGCACTGTGTGGTGAGACCTATTTCACAGTCAATATGTTTTTATGAATTGATTTTTCTTAAAGGGATAGTCCACCCGGTCATCATTTACACATACTCATGTACTTCCAAACATCTTTGACTTTCTTCTGTGGAACTTGTTTGGTAGAAAGCACTAGCTGCTGTTGTCCATGCAAAAAGTGTGTTTGAATTTTGACAGTCAAGCTCTAAAAAGCAACCTTTTATTATAAAAGTGGTCCATACGACTTGTACGCTGTATTACAAATCTTCTAAAGCCAAGCGATAGCTTTGTGTGAGGAATCAGTATTTTAGCATTATTTATACACTAATATAGTATTCATTAATATCGGTTAGGGTTGAATTAACTTTTATTATTATATTTTAAATGGATTTAGGTATTAATATTTTAACCAGTATTTTAGCTTTTTTTTATACTTTTCGTTTTCATTTAAATTAAAGTTTTGGTCATTTTGATATGAACTAGTTTAAGTTAGATTTTTTTTATGTTATGGTTTTGTCATATTATACATTTTTTTATGTTTCTATTTAGTTTTTATTTTTATTTCTGTTTTAGTACTTATTTTAACTTATTTTAAAACGTATTTTATTCATTTTGAATTAAGTTTTTCGTCTGATATTTATATCTTATTTCAGCTTTATTTCAATCGACAAAAATACATTTGAGTTAACAATAACACTGTGAGGAACAGACAGAAATTTGATGGTATTTTGCCATAATTTCATTTATATTGCCGTCACATTCAGAAAAAGTCTGTTTCTGATAATACTTCCACAGAAGTAATTATGTAAGTACAATGGTGAGTAAATGATGACAGAATTGTAATTTTTGGCTAAACGAGCCCTTTAAAGACAAGACATTACAGTGATTGTCTCTCTTTGCTTGTTAATAGGACAAGAAACTGGATCAGCAATATGAGGAAAACTCCATAACCATGACGTACCCTAGTGTAAGTCCTTCTGTCACAAAACTAAAACTCCCACCATGGCTCCTTTCTCTCGCAGCAGATCAGATTACTAACACACTAAACCTGCATTAAAGTCATCCAGCACCTCGAGGTAACATAACTTGCTCATCCAGTTAGCTTGGAATCTTTTATCAGGGCTAGTATGGGCAAGCATGGCTGCATATGTATGACTTGTGGCTTGTTTGCTCTGACCCTTGTGGAACTGCAGCAGATGGTGATGGTGTGTAGTAGAGCTCTCAACTCAGGTGAGTGAGCGTCATACGGCCCCCCGCACCACTGTGCCCCCGAGTGAGATGAGTCGGAGCGCGCTGATTGTGACGGGCCGACTGAGTTTAGTTCAGCTTGTCCTGTATGTCTCATGCATTCAGTGTCCATGAGGATGTGTGGCCGGTTTCTGGTTCAAATGTTTTTTTGGATGCAGTTCGGTATTGGAGCGTTTTAAATGCACAGCTTTGAAACTCTTGATAGCTCTTGATACTGCATACGCTACAGGTGCCCGGCTCTTTATTTGATTTGGTTCAAGAGATGTGAATGGACCGTTACTGATTTGGCAGATGCATATTTTGCTGCATTTAACTCAAGTGTAGCATGCGGTTTATGTTATGCATAGGAATGGGCATTCGTTTGTGCACTCGTACTTGACTGATAAATCAGAATATTATAACTGTGCTACTATGTAATTAAAATTATGGATAACACTTTACAATAAGATCTCATTTGTTAACATTAGATAAAGCATTAAATATTATTTGAACTACCAATGAACAATATATTTTTACAGCATTTATTAATCTTTGTTAATGTTAGTTAATAACAATGTTCATGTTAGTTCAAAGTAAATTAACTAATGTTAACAGATACAGCTTCAAATTTTAAAAAGGTATTAGTAAATGTTGAACTTAATATTAAGTAAGATTAATAAATGCTATATAAATATTGTTAAAGTTAATTAATATAGTTAATGTTAACAAATGATATCTGTAAAGTGTTACCAACTTTACAGGGGGGGAGTCACCTCATTTGACAACTCCACAAAGCACTACAACCGCGTCGATATGAACACTCGTTTAAGTGGCATACACACTGGGAAATTTGACTGCATATCACATTTTTGAAATTATCGATAGTAGCTGATCAATCTCGGGGGTTGGGCTGGGTCCGCTAGGCTTACTTGTCTCCGTGCTCGTGCTGGAGCTGGTTCACTTACGTCGGTGCTCGTGCTGGTGTGGATGCCGATTTTAGAAAGTTTTTGCTGGGAAGGGCATTTTTTTTTAAATCTGAAATTTGCTTTTGCGCCATTATTTCCTTGTATTAAAGTTAACCTTGTTCTCATTCTGTATAGTTTATGTCTGATACCACTTATGTCTGAGGATTAGGCTAATCATCCCATATAAAAAACATCACAAGTAAAATGAATCATGTTTATAAAGATAAAAATGGGTTTATTATAGCCCGCTTACAATTTACATTTCAGAGATCATTACAAATAAATTCTTAAATGCTAAAACTGAATAAATTGAAATGAACAAACTTGGCGTTGCATTTGCAACCATGTGAAAACGGGGGGTGCTGCAGCCCCCTCAGCACCCCTACTTCCCCTGGGTACATCAGTAGTTAGTTTATGCATTTTCGCATCATATGGATCTTTGGTCTTTGTATTGTGGTTTGCCGTTAATTCAGTCACTGTTTTAAGATGTCATGTCAAAAATAGTTTAAAACCACTTGTGTTTTGTTCGATTTTAAATGAATAATTATTAGTTATTCATTTAGTACTTTCATAATCGATAATTGCTGTCATTTCCGAGTACTTGTGCCCATCCCTGTTTGTGCAGGATGTAGTGAATACTATGAATACCGAGTCTTTTGGAAGTCTCATTTACTTATTCCATCCCAAAATTCTGTCCTTAGAGCGCAGAGATGCTAAGCAGTCTGGAATCGGCGCCCATCCGCATTGTGAAGGCCCATCATCTGCATTCAGCGGCAGCGCGACCTCAGCCCTTACTGGGCCCCACAGGCCCCGTCGTCTCACCGGCACAGGAGACGCTCTCCGGCCCAGGCCCTGCCAACCTCTCCGCCACACTCAAAGCGGATCCACTGCGAATGGCCACAATCGAGGAGGACCCCAGCGGAGACTCTCACCTGGACGAGGTGGAAGGCTTCCGTCAAAGCGGCACAGCTGCCAGGTCCTTCGAGGACCTCACCGGACAGTCAACGCCATCCCGCGAGGACAAGAGATGGCTGACGAGACAGGCGCGCATTGACAGTAAGGAGACGGTGTGCTGAGGACACTGGCATAAGATCGCTTGATTGAGACATGAGCTGTGAAGATCAGGGTGCAATCGGGGTTCATTTTGTTGGGGCATTTAAAAGTCTATGTGATGTGTAAACTGCTGACACATTTCAGTTGGTTCTTAGAAATTTTGTAGCATTCCTGTAATGCACAATTATAGTTGTTAATAAAAATAGAGTCAGAATGTCAGAAACTGCCAAGAGAAATGACATGTGCATTTGGTAAATTCAGAAGTTAAAGGAATAAATTCAAAACCGCTTTGGACAGCATCTTTGGCTGTGAAACTTGACTCAGCAGTTTTCAGAAGCCAGCAAAAAGGCATGTTGACATATATTAAAACAAAAGGCTACGAGTTTAAAGAGATAGTTTACACAAAAATTTAAATTATATTATCTTTTACTCACATGTATGACTGACTTTCTTCTGTGGAACCACAGATGGATGAAAGTCATTGGGGTCCTATATTCTTTTGGACCCCATTGACTTTTATTGTATGGACAAAAACAGTAGAAACGTGGTTCATAAAATCTTCTTTTTGTGTTCCACAGGAGAAAGTAAGTAATACCGGTTTGAAAAACAGTTTCATTTTAGGGTGAACCACTCCATCAATCATTGTACATTTGTCCTATATACGTCTGTTGTAACTGTTTAGGCAATTTAAGTTTTTATAAACCGAAGTACAAATCAAAATAATTTTTGTGGTAACTGACAATCACAGGTGCTGTCCATAGAGCTTAAAGGGACAGCTCTCCTAAATATGAAAATTATGCTATTGTTTACTCGCCCTCATGTCCTTCCAAACCCAAAAATCACAAATGAAGAGATGAGAGATTTCTGTCCCTCATTTAAAATCCATTCCTCCAAAACTTTCACACTTCAAAATGTTCATAAAGGCATTGATGGCAGAATTTTC
>NW_015505647.1:313738-351653 GCF_001515645.1 Sinocyclocheilus grahami
GTTGGGCTGGGTCCGCTAGGCTTACTTGTCTCCGTGCTCGTGCTGTGTCTGATTCCGTTGCTTGTCTCCGTGCTCGTGCTGGAGCTGGTTCACTTACGTCGGTGCTCGTGCTGGTGTGGATGCCGATTTTAGAAAGTTTTTGCTGGGAAGGGCATTTTTTTTTAAATCTGAAATTTGCTTTTGCGCCATTATCTCCTTGTATTAAAGTTAACCTTGTTCTCATTCTGTATAGTTTATGTCTGATACCACTTATGTCTGAGGATTAGGCTAATCATCTCATATAAAAAACATCACAAGTAAAATGAATCATGTTTATAAAGATAAAAATGGGTTTATTATAGCCCGCTTACAATTTACATTTCAGAGATCATTACAAATAAATTCAATGACATGTGCATTTGGTAAATTCAGAAGTTAAAGGAATAAATTCAAAACCGCTTTGGACAGCATCTTTGGCTGTGAAACTTGACTCAGCAGTTTTCAGAAGCCAGCAAAAAGGCATGTTGACATATATTAAAACAAAAGGCTACGAGTTTAAAGAGATAGTTTACACAAAAATGTAAATTATATTATATTTTACTCACATGTATGACTGACTTTCTTCTGTGGAACCACAGATGGATGAAAGTCATTGGGGTCCTATATTCTTTTGGACCCCATTGACTTTTATTGTATGGACAAAAACAGTAGAAACGTGGTTCATAAAATCTTCTTTTTGTGTTCCACAGGAGAAAGTAAGTAATACCGGTTTGAAAAACACAGTTTCATTTTAGGGTGAACCACTCCATCAATCATTGTACATTTGTCCTATATACGTCTGTTGTAACTGTTTAGGCAATTTAAGTTTTTATAAACCGAAGTACAAATCAAAATCATTTTTGTGGTAACTGACAATCACAGGTGCTGTCCATAGAGCTTAAAGGGACAGCTCTCCTAAATATGAAAATTATGCTATTGTTTACTCGCCCTCATGTCCTTCCAAACCCAAAAATCACAAATGAAGAGATGAGAGATTTCTGTCCCTCATTTAAAATCCATTCCTCCAAAACGTTCACACTTCAAAATGTTCATAAAGGCATTGATGGCAGAATTTTCGTAAACTATTCCTTTAACCTGGAATATTCCTTTAATACAGGCAGTTTGTGCCTTGTAACTTACATCCAGTAGTGCAAATTCTTGTATTCTCATTCATTTATACCTCATGAGCAGCAGGACTACAGCACGACTCTATACGTGTCGTCACACTTTTAATGTTACACTGGTCGACTTGCTGAGAAGATTCAAGCAATGCATGTTCTATGCCATATGTTTATGAATGAAGTGTTATATGTGTATGGAGACTGTAAGAGGAGATGCGATGTATGAGTTTTATTTTACATGTTCTTAAGGCCTAAAGATGTTACATTTTTTGCATTTTAAGGTTTGCTCAGTTTAATTTGTACTACTATATGCTCTATAGCAGGGATCCTCAAATCTGGCCCACGAGATCCACTTTCCTGCAGAGTTTAGCTCTAACCCTAATCAAACACACCTAAGCATGCTAATCAGTGTCTTCAGGATCATTAGAAAATCACAGGTAGGTGAGTTTGGTCAGGGTTGGAGCTAAACTCTGCAGCGCATTGGTCCTTCAGGGCAAGATTTGAGGAACCCTGCTCTATAGCATCTCATGTCATTTTAATATACCAGTATGAATATGTGAAACACTGATTACAGAGCCGAGGGATGTGCATATTTTCAAAGATTTTCTCTTTTTGCCACTAAAACGGTTGTATAGACGTGACCAAAATCAATCGATATTTTAGAAGGACATAGTATTCCCCCACTGTGAAATATCTGACTAAAACTATTAGTCAAATTTTAAGATATTGTAAAGTTTTAATGTGCCATAAGTCAAATGACTAAATATATATTTTGTATTGTTTCTTATATTCCTGAATATCCAATCAGAAGTAATAAAACATCTCACTTGGATGTAGAAAGCTGTATCTGATGTCATTCTGCTATCATTCAATGTGTGTGTTTTTGATTCTTGGTTACGTTACATTTATTTAACATGTATTATTGGGGCTTGAAGCCACATGAATAAACTGCCTCTACACTGAAGTGTTTCTGATTATTTTATAAACCTGAAAGAAAAGTACATTTGATATTGCCAGAAGATTAAAAATGAAAGCGTTTACTGTCTCTACTGAAAGCTTTGCGCATGTATGTAAGCAGCCCAATAAATCAATTGGCCTCACCAAAACATTAATAGTTCAGAAATCTGAATATTTTTGGCAAAACATCAAACATTATCTGTGATTTAATCTGAGTAACTCAAAATAACCCGTTTTCAAATACGACTGGTTTCAGTTCAAGTAACAGTTGTGACTGGTCCTTACACAATTTATGATTAGCATATCTAAAAATGTCCAAATATAAACCACAGGAACTGAATGGTGTTATATTCGCTGTGCCTCATTTGACCTGTGTTTTAATCACACAGTAGGCTGCTCTCAGGGCATTTTGGGCAGAATGAAGTGCAAATCAGCCACTCGCCTCTCAAGAAGTGTCCATAAACTGATTGCCTTTATTAGAGAGGTGAAGTCCATCTGAAAGATACACTGAGAAATCCTGAGGGGGAAAAAATGTGTTCTCATTTTTATGTCAATTCACTACAATAAATCATTTATGGTATTGCTAGCATGTGTGTCACCTTTCCATCTTTCTGCATGAGCGTCCAGAGATCCAGAACATCCACACCAGACTGTCCAGCAGCCTAAACGCAGGCCTGCGCATACTGACCAGCCACAGAGTTCACCCGATTCAAAGCTGAACCAGATGAAAAAAGAGCATCTAAACACACCAAATACCATATTCATTATTTGTGTGTGTGAGTGTGTGTGTGAAAGAGAGAGAGAGTGAGGCGGCGTAACTAAATACTAGAGTTCTGCTTGCTGCACACTATATACTGCCAGGTCTTTTTTTTTTTATAGAATGTGAAACAGCACGCAATATGCAGCAATATATGATAAACATTACTGCAACTCCATGCCAAGTTGCATGTTTAATTAAGTGATCTGGTTATAATTTTGGAAATAAATATGGGTATTTTGCAAATCATTTTTAATCTAAGATTTAAGCAAAAATGTATTAACAGCATGTGTGTGTGTGTGTGTGTGTGTGTGTGTGTGTGTGTGTACTTGGATGGGTTAAATGCAGAGCACAAATTTAGAGTATGGGTCACCATACTTGGCCACACACTTCACTTAACAGATCTATTTGTTCAGACTATCAAGAGTTCAAACATTTTTGTATAATATTTGGTTGATATGCAAAATAAACTTTTTTATGATTTCAATTAAATACGCCGGTCATATGATGGCAATGTAGAATACTCAACATTGCATACTATTTCACATACCATTTTTAACACTACACTGTGCAGCATGCAGTACACCAGTACTGAACACAGCCTAAATTCAGGAGGTGTGTCACCTTTTAGCAAGCAAGCACTCTTTCTCCCAGGCGGTTTCTTGAAGTGATGGTGGTGATGAAGATGATCTTGTCATTGGACACTCCTATAGTCACCAGATATTTGAGAATTTCTTTTAAATTCTTATCTGCAAAGAAACGTTTGGAAGAGTCTCATATTATCACCGCCGCTGGTGTTCAGAGCTTGAAATGACACGTGAAATGTTCTTACCTTCCGATGCACAATCATTAGCACCGAAGAAGACGGTCACAGCCGCAATTGGAGCATCAGAAATGGGCACGATGCGAGGAAGCACAATCTTAGCCCACCTTGTGTTGTAACCCGACAAGCCTCTGTTTACCACGTCGCATTTTCTAATAAATGAAAGGAATGAAAGCGGTATGAATACAATACATTCGTGCTGTCATCAAATCTGTACCTGGCGAGTTTATGAGAGATTTTGGATCCCCATCCGTTCGCTTGAAACGCAAACTGGAACAAGAACACTGCATGTCAGAGTAAAGAACAAAACCCAAACTGCACTGTGTTCCAAAATGTTACCTGTGTTATTGAGTCGCCGAAGAGAATGATTTGGGGCCATATAACTCTCTTAAGTGTCGACTTTAGTAACAGCAGCACCTGACGACTTTAAGTTCACACTTCAGGTCTACTCTACCAGGAGGAAGCCGCAAAGGCTTAGTGGTGCTTCGTTCCTGAATGATTCGGAGTTTGAACTTTGAGTCCTCTCTCGTTTACTGAACTGTGAAGTCACAGAGCGTGTCAAAGAGCCGAGAGCTGGCTTCAGAACATGAACACTTACTATTAAACAAATAAGACTGTATAGAGTGTATATAGCTTACTAAAGTGTCATTGCATCTGTTCTAAACATAACCACGTAGGCCACTATTTAATAAATAAAGCGTAGAGAGTGCATAAAGCGTACTAAGGTGTCTTTCCTTCTATTCTAACTATTCAATAAGTAAACAACCATAGAGTGTATACAGCTTGTGTTATTCAGTCCATTCCAAACATGGCCATTTACAAACACACAAATAAGTAAATAAATAACCGTATATAGCAGTGGTTCCCAACCGGGGTCGGGGCCCATTAAGGGGCCTCAGCAAACTTCCAAGAAGGCCTCAAGATGACTTAAAATAAATAAAATAAGACAAAACAAGAATTAAAATAAGCCAGAACAACTAAAAATCAAGATACTTTTTATTTTACCCCTCAACAACTCTTTTGGAAAAACCTGGATATAAAAGGAAGCATCATTTTAACACTGTGATTTCTAGACCTGGAAATGTCATGTAAATGAATAAAATCTTAAAATGTATATATATATATATATATGTATACACACACACACACACACACACACACACATATATATATATAATGAATATACATTTTTCTAGCTATGCCAGTAGCACCTTAATAAATGTAAGCTGTATACACACTATACTAACACACACACACACACACACATATATATATATATATAATGAATATACATTTTTCTAGCTATGCCAGTAGCACCTTAATAACTGTAAGCTGTATACACACTATACTATTTATTTATTTAATTGCGAGTGGATCTGTTTAGAATGGATTCATAGCACTGATCTATATTATGACTCTATTATAGATCAGTAATACATAGCCTCTTGCTAATGAATGAATGAATATATTTAGAGTATATAGAGCAGTTAGTAAGCTGATATCAGTGCTAAACATAGCCATTTGCTATTTAAAAAAATTGTAATGTAGTATATACTGTCCAGTACTTAGTACAGGGCTGCCCAAACTCGGTCCTGGAGGGCCGGTGTCCTGCAGAGTTTAGCTCCAACCCCAATTAAACACACCTGAACCAGCTCATCAAGCTCTTACTTGGCATACTAGAAATTTCCCAGCAGGTGTGTTGAGGCAAGCTGGAGCTAAACTCTGCAGGACACCGGCTCTCCAGGAGCGAGTTTGGGCAGCCCTGACTTAGTAGTTGTACTGTAGGAAGTTGATACTCCAATCTAAACACAGTCATTTACTGTCGCGCGTCCCCTTTAAGAAGTGCTGGGTGGAGCCGTACAGGAAGTGAAGTGTCAACGCAAGTCTCGCCAAAACAGAGGGGGCTGCCGACCGCTGCTTTGATGAACCTACCTATTAGTAATTATTACGGCCGTACACTGCTGCATAGTGAGCTCAAAATAGAGGTATGCCCAGTGTGCTTGTTTACCACGTTCAAATTCTCCATATTTAATTATAGAGATGCCAATAAACGACCAAACGAGACGGGCTAGACGTGGGGTGCTGCTGAGTGTTTATCCTAGCAACGGGTTTCCGTTACTTTCCGCGGGGTTTTCATTAGCTGTGGGATCGCGGTGAGCTCGTGCCTAGAAGAAATGTCATGAAGCGCGAGCTGAGCGACTCCTAGAAATGTACTCAAAGTTTGGCACCGTTGTTTTATAGGGGCGTGGGCTCGTGGAGTGCCCTGAACCCCGAGAACATGTCCATGCTGGATTTCTCATACTCTTAAGGCAGTATTTTTCATAACGTAATATGTCTGAGCAGAATACTGCATAAGCAACCTTGTTCACTGACAGCTCTCACGCTTGGGCTCTTCGTTGTTTGGTTAATAGTCTGTGTTGAGTTTACAAATGTAACTGTTTTGAATTGAGTGATTTATTGAATGAAATTATGTATTACGATATCGTGATATGAAAATCTAAGTTTTCTAAAGCGTTCTGACTTTTTCCACTATTCAGAGTTTACATCTCTTAATTCCGTTTATATCGTGAAATGTTGACTTTTTTCCCCTCAGAATCCTTAAGGAGTTGACACCTTAATTCTTTTTTTTTCTGCCACAGAATAAAAAATGAAAGAAGGTTATTGGACTTTTTACTTTTAGATTTTATAGCTCACAATTCAGCCTGTTTTTTTTCCCCCCAAAAATTTCCAGAAAAAAAAGAGAATTGTGAGATATAAAATCAAAAAAGTCTGAATTGTGAGAAAAAGAGTTTTTTTTTTTTTTGCGGAATCAATTTTCCATAGGTTCCAAGTATCAAAAAATGAGAATTATTTTCTGAGAATGGGTTAAAAATATATATATATATTTTTTTAGTTCAAGGCCTGGAAGAACATGCAAATGTTTTAGTGAGAGAGAGAGAGTGTGTGTGTCTTCCCATATTTATTTCTATATTTTTATATTTGTTTCTAGGTTTGCTCTGTTCTAAAATATTTCATTGGCTACTGGCTAGCATATTGTACTTTCTCTTTAGTGTTATTAGAGTCAGTTGTACACTAAGCATAAATTCTTTCAAAAATGTGTACCTGACATACAAATGGAAATCTACCAAAGGGAAAAAAATATCATTGGTTAAACAGGGTATGGATCTTGAAATAATCATGTTATTAAATATTTGGTCTTTGATTAAAATCCATCTTTACAGGAAACTATGGGTGTGATGAACTGAAGTAATACTAATGCTGTTATTTGTCCTCAGACTCTGCTTCCGTCTGCTGGTAAGCTGGAGACCTGCAGCACTGGCGTCATGGTGAAGGATGTTTCGAAAGGTCAAGAAGCGCCACAGCAGCAGCAGCTCCCAGAGCAGTGAGATCAGCTCTAAAAGCAAGGTTGGTTTACCAGCAGTCATCACGTACACACGTCGTAAACAAATATTGGCTGAATTTCCATTTGCACATTTCTGTTAGGTACAGAAAGAGCATATTACATTTGGTATGCTGAAATGTACTTACAAATATGAATTGAGCCAGTATGCTAGTACTGGGACTTACTTCCACATATTAAAATTAAGCCTTGATACCAAAGGGTGCAGTGAAAGGGGTTGTGACCAGTATTAGCTCAAAAGGAATGCATCTGCGAATCAAAAAAAATTTCTCTTTTTTTTTTTTTTTTTTTTTTTTTTTTTTATCAAATGAACACAAAGATTACACAATGACAATGTATTTTTACTTTTAACACATTTATTTTAACTGAGTGATGATGAATTATTCAATCAGACATTTACATGAATTAATGAAATCTATTTTACATACGTATTACATGTACTGTATGTCTTTTATAATGATGTTTATTCTATAAACCTACCATATATTATACAGTACACTACCGTTCAGATGTTTGGGTTTGGTAAGATCATTTTTAGTTTTTGAAAGAAATCTTTTATACTCACTAAGGCAGCATTTATTTACTCAAAAATACAGTAAACGGTAATATTGTGAAATATATATTTTTTTAAATGATTACAAATGTAATGTTTTAAAATGTAATATATTCCTCTGATGCAAAGCTGAATTTTCAGCAGTCTTCAGTGTCACATGATCCTTCTGAAATCATTCTAATATGCTGATTTGCTGCTCAAGAAACATTTCTTATTATCATCAACGTTGAAACAGTTGTGCTGCTTAGTATTTTTGTGGATGTCTCTCATAGTTGAGGTATACCTATGATGAAAATTACAGGCCTCTCTCATCTTTTTAAGTGGGAGAACTTGCACAATTGGTGGCTGACTAAATACTTTTTTGCCCCACTGTATTATACAGTACACTACCGTTCAAATGTTTGGGTTTGGTAAGATCATTTTTAGTTTTTGAAAGAAATCTTTTATACTCACTAAGGCAGCTTTTATTTACTCAAAAATACAGTAAACGGTAATATTGTGAAATATATATTTCTTTGATAATTCACACTGCGTGATTGTCACTCGCGTGAACGAGCACGATTTGCCTCCGATTTTGGGCATTTGTCGGCGATTTTGCAAAACCTGTAGTGAAAAATCGGGCTAAAATCGTGCAGTATGAACTCGGCATTAGAGACACGCAGCCTTTTGAGAGTCGTTTCACAAGACATTGATGGAATTTAGTCGTGTTGATTATTTTTTTGGATTATTGAGATGTTTTTAGCAGCTGTTTGGACTCTCATTCTGACGGCACCCATTCACTGCAGAAGATCCATTGGTGAGAAAGTGATGTGTAAATTTCTAATCTTCATCTTTGATAGTCTGAGGATGAGTACATTTTTCAGAAAATCATATTTGGGTAAACAATTCTTTTAATCTAGCAAACCACTGATATTAAAGCAGAAATGAAATAGTTATCATAAATCATGCATTAAGACTGAAGCTGTTTAAAAACCTTCATTATATTTCATGTATTCAATTTAAAGCAAGATGGAAAACTGCCGTTTGTGCCTGGAAATGAGGAGATGATTCTGGGAGTGTCCAAGTATGGAGTTAAAGTGGCCTCATTGGACCAGTGTGTGAGTTCATTCACCTGACCCAATGTCATTGTTTAATATTCATATGAGAGATTTGGCTCTTTTTTTTAATCCACCACATGAAAGGAGCATTTAGATTCATGATCACAAAATAATAATGTGGGACTGTAACGGAACATTACCTCTATCAGCTATCATTATTCCCTATTTTCACAGGATGTGTTTCAGCGTCACCCGCTCTACCTGATTGTGCGTATGCTTTGCTATGATGATGGTCTGGGTGCTGGAAAAAACCTGCTCGCACTGAAGACCACAGATGCAGAGCAGCAGGAGTGCAGCATCTGGGTGTATCAGTGCAGCAGTGCGGTAAGACCTCAAGACAGGAAGTCTTTCTGAAGGCTTTCACTATTTGTGTGTTAGCCCTGAAATGAGTGAAAAGGTGAATATATTTTATTTTAAACTGGAGGAACCATCATTTAGACCAAAAGGCTATTGTAACCAATTTTATTTAAAATGATTAGGGCAAAACATAATAAAAATCTTGTTATAAAGCAATTTCCCTTTTTTTTTTTTTTTTTTTTAAATCAAATGAACACAAAGATTACACAATGACAATGTATTTTTACTTTTAACACATTTATTTTAACTGAGTGATGATGAATTATTCAATCAGACATTTACATGAATTAATGAAATCTATTTTACATACGTATTACATGTACTGTATGTCTTTTATAATGATGTTTATTCTATAAACCTACCATATATTATACAGTACACTACCGTTCAGATGTTTGGGTTTGGTAAGATCATTTTTAGTTTTTGAAAGAAATCTTTTATACTCACTAAGGCAGCATTTATTTACTCAAAAATACAGTAAACGGTAATATTGTGAAATATATATTTTTTTAAATGATTACAAATGTAATGTTTTAAAATGTAATATATTCCTCTGATGCAAAGCTGAATTTTCAGCAGTCTTCAGTGTCACATGATCCTTCTGAAATCATTCTAATATGCTGATTTGCTGCTCAAGAAACATTTCTTATTATCATCAACGTTGAAACAGTTGTGCTGCTTAGTATTTTTGTGGAAACTGAAATGTTTTTTTTTCAGGATTTTTTGATAATAGAAAATTCAAAAGAACAGCATTTCTTTGAAATCGAAATCTTTTGTAACATTATAAATGTTATGGCTGTCACTTCTGATAATTCTTTAAAAATCCTACAATGTGATTTTCTGGATTTTTTTTCTCATTTTGTCTCTCATAGTTGAGGTATACCTATGATGAAAATTACAGGCCTCTCTCATCTTTTTAAGTGGGAGAACTTGCACAATTGGTGGCTGACTAAATACTTTTTTGCCCCACTGTATTATACAGTACACTACCGTTCAAATGTTTGGGTTTGGTAAGATCATTTTTAGTTTTTGAAAGAAATCTTTTATACTCACTAAGGCAGCTTTTATTTACTCAAAAATACAGTAAACGGTAATATTGTGAAATATATATTTTTTTAAATGATTACAAATGTAATGTTTTAAAATGTAATATATTCCTCTGATGCAAAGCTGAATTTTCAGCAGTCTTCAGTGTCACATGATCCTTCTGAAATCATTCTAATATGCTGATTTGCTGCTCAAGAAATATTTCTTATTATCATCAACGTTGAAACAGTTGTGCTGCTTAGTATTTTTGTGGAAACTGAAATGTTTTTTTTTTCAGGATTTTTTGATAATAGAAAATTCAAAAGAACAGCATTTCTTTGAAATCGAAATCTTTTGTAACATTATAAATGTTATGGCTGTCACTTCTGATCAATTTAACACTCTTTGCTGAATACAAGTATTAATTTTGTACCAAACTTTTGAATTGCAATGTCTATAGAAGACTCCAGCTGTCTTTGTTAATCTGTGATGTTCTGTAATTGTAACACCATTTGTGCTCTACAGGAACAAGCCCAGGCCATCTGTAAAGTACTGTCCACCTCCTTCAACTGTGCCCTGGCCTCAGAGAAGTCCTGAGGTCTGTTTGGGAGTGTTCCTGTTCTTCTACCCTCACTCATTCCTTCAGCAGCAGGAGGAGGATTGAAGTCTGTTTGTGGAAGGTGCCCTTTTTAAAAGCTCCTGACAGAAATGCTGGAATTTGTCTCACTTTGATTATACATGTCAATACAGCTGATCCGTCTTTGTTCAGCATGAAAGGGCAGCCATCTCAACCACATGTTTACACCATATACATTAATCCCAGCGTCCTCTTCTCTTATCAGCCCCACCACAACCCAAAAGCCAAGTTTGGGCTGCGTCTATATTTGTAACCTAATTTAATCTTATTTAATGTAAATATACAATAACCTCAGAGCACATCTCCCACTATGGGCCAGTGAATCTGGGATTTGTTGGGCTCTAGTGGGATTTGTGTAAACCGTGGTACATTAATGTCAGTGTAAACACAAAGATGTTGTAAAACCCAAACCCTCTGCGTCTTTAATATGTAAATGCACCTCTTTTGTGGTCCTCCTGGTCCAGGTGGGATCAGATTAGTTAATATGGTACAATAAATGCGAATGTAATGCAGTTTCATCTCGTTTTTCCCCCTCGTTTCCACTAGATGGCAGTGCTTTCATCCTATTGAATAATTGGAGTGTTTTCAAACTATTCATGTTTAATAATAACAACAAAAACATCCCACAGCCCCCTGATTGAGGAACAAAGCCTGAAGTTTAATGTCCCTTTACCTGGCACATTTTCACTTAACCTATCCAAATAATGCAACACGTGAACAAGAAATTCTTTTGCCGTTTTTTGAATTCCAGTTTTCCCATTTATTTGTACATATATGCATATATTTATATATTAGCATCAATGACGTTTATGGTAAACGGCTGAATAGGTCATTTTCATCTTAGTTAAAAGTGTACTGTAACAGTCTTATCTAACAGTACGTCAAACCATCAGTCATTATCAGTTTAGCGCTCAGTTTACAATTAAATATGCACAAAGCAAAGTCTACATTTATCTACAATCACAGCCGGCCAGGTGCCGACCGTATACAGTAAGCTGAACACAGGATAATTACATCCCACCACTGCCCGAGTCACAGGGCACACTGGTCCGAGCTCAATCAAGACTAACATGACTGTAATTAAAAGTTACATAACAGACTCTATTAAGTTGCTCTGCAACCACATCAAACACTCGAGACATAAAACGCTCTGCTGTGTTACTCCTGCACACAATTACGGATGAATGAGCATTTCAAAGCTTTAGAAAGGATTTAGAGAAGTGTTGTGAGGGGAAATGACATGAGGGATTTTAATTTCCCCTGGAATACAATTAGAGGAGATGCAGTTATTACCCATCTGGCCAACCAAAGCAGGGAGACTCTGGGAACATCCTGGGAGGTGGAAATAATTCATATCTCGAATTGACACCTTGGAATCTGTTCAAAATGACTAGGTTTTGGAGATCTCGAGGTAAAAACATTATTCAGTATGGTCCAGTTTTGCACACTGAAGAAAAGAGTGAGCAACTTAAAAGAATAGTTCACACCGAACTGAAAATGCTGTCGTCATGAGATTTCAAACCTTTTTATCTTCCACAGAACCAGCCAGGATGAATATTTAAGAATGTCCAGAGTGCTTTTTCTAGAATGACAACAAACCTGTCAAGCTTGAAAAAGACAAGAACAACATTGTAAATGTGGCGCTATAGTCCAAGTACCCAGAACACATATGTTGGGACTAAAACAACAGAGGTAAAAATGCTATTCACTCATTATCTTTCCCCTTGATCACAGTTCTCAAATCTCATTCAAACTTGCATTTGATTTAATGTGACATGTTGTGCCAAGTTTAACATCATTTGTTTATCATGTTTGGCTCTCATAAACCTGGCTTGGTATGTCTTGACACAGCATAATTAAACTGAATGAGATATGAGAACCACAGAAGATGATTTTCAGTGAATAGCGCCTTGCTTCTTCACACACAAATGTAAATTCTGTCACTGTGAGATTTTTTTAAACATTTCTCAAATGAGTTATTTTTGTCTTTACAATAGAAGTCAATAGGCTCCAATGTTGCTTGGTTCCCACATTCGTCAAAATATCTTTTGTGTTCCACAGAATAAATAAGTCATACAGGTTTGGAACTATACGAATGTGATCAAATTATCATTTTTCTTAAGGCTAGAATTGTCATTTTGGGGTGAACAATCCATTTAAATATTGGTCTGTTCCTGACTACAATAGGACTTCATCAGACTTGGAATATAGAAAACCAATAGCACGGACCACATTTATAGTGCACAACACCCACAGTCCCCGACCCGTTATGAAAAAGCAGTCTGGACATTCCACAGTACATCTTTTGCACTGTTTGAAAGAACATAAATGACCACATTTTCATTTTTGGGCTATCACTTTAAGAATGAATGAGCCATTTGATAAATGACACGTTCCACAGATCTCTCAAGGCAAGCGGCCTGCACACTGAAGGAAGGTCTGCAAAAGATCATTCCAATCAATAAGAGCATCTAAATCAAGATCACAGAAGGACAGCACCAGATTATAAATATCTATACAGAAATAAACCTCCTTGATGCTCCTTTTTTCTCTCTCTGGAGGCCACTGAATGTTCATGCAGACGCTCACAACTTTACGGTATAGAGCAGTCTGTCTAAAAGGAATAAGGATGTAAATGATCTTGGAATAAAACCTTCATTTCAGTGACATTCGTCTCATTAGCATTGCGGTCATGATAAATTAGGTTAAAAGTGCAACTAGATTAGTGCAACTCATTCTGAATCATATCTGGTCCACAAACCAAAAACAAAAAGCCCAGAAAGCTGTTATATTCCAGAGAGAGTGTCTCTCAAGCCAGGTTAGAGCCAGGGATTTTGGAAGCTCAGTGAAGACACAAGCCTCGGGATGATGATGATGATGATGATGAAGGTCAGTGAGGCCACACAGAAGCAGAGAAGTGCCGTCATCCGTCCAGCTCAGTGTCTATGATCTCTGAACTTCAGTCCATGATGAACTGCACGAATGTGACAGGAAACGCTCCTCTTCTCATTGGCTCTCCCTCAATGTGGCCCAGCTACAAAACAATCAAGGGAAAGTATGTCAGAAAGGTTCCTGAAACTGCATACAGGTGTGTTAAAAGGCCAAAATGTATTTTAGATATATATATATAGTGTGTGTGAGAGAGGGAGACTGAAATAAGTAAATAAATACATAATAACTGCAAAACAGATGGACAAAATTGACAAAAAAGACATGACAAAATACAAATAAAAAAAATCTAAATCAAATTATAAAAATAAAATTCTAAATATTAATATAATATAAAAATATTAATATATATATAAATAATACTAAACACCTAATTGAACTTATAAAAGCATTTTTACACACATTTACTACATCTATTTACATTTAAAATTCATTTAGTAAACATACTAAAATATGATATACGCTTTAATCCAAAGCAGATCAAAGAGCCAACCATATTTGTAATACACAGTGCCAGGTTTCATAGACAACTAAATTAGATACAAACATATTGTTCATTTGCATACATTGTTAATTTGACTATTTCAAATGAGTAACATATTACACATTTGAAATCTAGCTAGATAGTTATAGCCACATCATGCCCTCAGAAAAGGTCTTTTTTTGAAGGGTTTAAATCCCTTTCTAAACTTAATTTTGGATTATCTGTCTGTTGTCGGCGTGATATAAAAACCACTTTTAGGCTATTTAGTCACACCACATTCATCCCAAGACCAGACCGAGAAGGTAATCCAGAACCTCAGTACAGCATCAAAAAAAAAACACACACACACACAAGATTCCATAAACTCTTATTAATGAGTCCTCAGATGAAGCTAATCTTGATGATAAGCTAAATGCATTTTTTCTTAGTTTAAGACGGTCTCCATAAAATAAAAATAATCTCAACTCAAATCAATAATTCTTAACAACTGTCAAAAAAAAAGAAGTGGAAATGCAGCTTGAACTCACTGAAGCACACAGATATGTAAATATCACAGAAGTCACACAGGAACACAGAGATGTTTGGCTGTACCGCCGATGAGCCTCTGTGGAGATGGAATGACTAAACACGGCCAGTGGAAACCAGGGTGATTTGGTGGAAAACAAGCAGCTAGTCTGTATTCAGCCAGAGACACTGAACCAGACCGCGGCCCTCGGTGAGTTTACTTATTAACAAGCAGCCAGTCACAGGAAGAGAAATAAACTAACGTTTCCTCTCTGGTTCCCTCACTCTTAATATTTGAAGGTGAGCTGTGTGTCATCTACATAGAGTTGAAGTGAGGTCAGGATACTCACCCACCACTCCTGGTCCTCCTCACCGTCCACGACGATCACCTCTCCCTCAGAGAACGTCAGCTCGTCTGGGTTATCAGCCACACAGTTATACACGGCCTTCACACGCTTCGGCCTCTGTTTACCACACACGGATCCAGTTTGGAAACACAAGAACATGTCAGTTAGCATCTCACACCAAGCTAAATATGTTTCTTTTAATCATATTTGGATGCCATATTGGATGATTCCTTTGAATTGACTGGATTTGCATATTTGGAGCATCATCTTGTGGTTGAACATACCAGGTAAGTTTTCCTGGGCATGTGTGTAGCGGGCAGAGTTTGGCCAGTGGAGTTTTGGGGGCCTCCAGGAACTTTAGCTGTTCCACAAAAACAGGAAATGACATCACAATTAGCTTTGCATTTTCACTACAACAATGGCCGCAAGCCTTTTATTAATACAACATCAACTTACAGTCAACATGGTTTCTCTGACATCTACCTGGTCTCTCGATGGATCCGGAGCGCATCAGTGTGCTTTTACTGAAGCTTTTGTCCGCGCTGCAAGCAACAACAACAGATGTGAATGTTGTGTACAGTTTCTGTAGTACTAAAGGCTACGATATTTCGACTCGGGTCATGCTGGCAACAGCATTAGTAATCTGAGTGCCCTACTTGTCTGGTCCTCTGGCACTGTGTGCGTGAATGAGGACTTGAATAGGAATTGTATTTCCCTACAGGCGTTTTTCACCTCTGTGTTCAGATAAGGGCACACTCACCTTTTACTGGAATCTGACTCGCCAAACACTCTAAAGAAGTTCTATGCAAGGACTATTAGTGCTTAGGACAGAAGTGTCAGAGTGAATATGTACACACGTGTGTGCATGTGGTCAAGGGTCGTTTAGTATTCTGACCTTGTAGCCCGGCTGATGCTCTGACCAGGAGGCCCCTGTCCGGGTTTGGGCTGTATAGTCATGGCCTCCATCATGCTGCCAGTTTTAGCCGCAGGAGGAAGAGCTCCGCTGGGCAGAAGAACTGCACAGAAATCATCAAATAGCTGCATTTATGTTAAAGATCCTCACAACTACTAAAACAAACTTTTCACAGATGTTTCAATATTTTTTTGTGCTTCATTATTGTTAACAGGGTTCCCACACCTGAATTCCTATGACACTCCACAATTTTTCTTAATTTTTGGATACTTTAAAAAATATTTTTAATTACAAATAAAATATAAAAATAATATTATATAGTTAATAACATTATATTAAATATATATTTATAGCTGATTAAATATTGTAGAGCTGAACATAACTAGATTTTACTATTATTTAATATATTTATAATACTATATATACAGTGGGTACGGAAAGTATTCAGACCCCCTTAAATTTTTCACTCTTTGTTATATTGCAGCCATTTGCTAAAATCATTTAATCAAGTTAATTTTTTTCCTCATTAATGTACACACAGCACCCCATATTGACAGAAAAACACAGAATTGTTGACATTTTTGCAGATTTATTAAAAATGAAAAACTGAAATATCACATGGTCCTAAGTATTCAGACCCTTTGCTGTGACACTCATATATTTAACTCAGGTGCTGTCCATTTCTTCTGATCATCCTTGAGTTGGTAAACTAAACTACTATATATTCACTGTAGTAATAATAATAAACATTTAAAATATACTGAAATGTACTTGTTGGCTTTTTTGTACTCTTAAAAAAATAGTTTTAAAACGGTTTTAACGTCTCGTGTTATTTCAAACAGTTTTTGACCCTGAATTAAGAGAACAGAAAGACGCATCTGATCATCTACTGATCTGTAAATCCCTGAACAGATTTGAAATGAATGAAAGAAAGAGTGCAATCGTCTTGAATTTTTGGGGGGAAATCAGGCATGGGTCAATAACAGCCTTTCAGCTCGAAGACCAGTGCAGACCAGAAATTCTGAAGCCTGCTACCTGCCATTTGTTCATGAATATTAATATTAACGTGAATGGACAGTTAAGTATAGTCAATTCGCAAAAGACATAACCTAATTAATATTCATGAGTTAAGACACTGATCCTGGATCTGCTTTTTGTAATGTGATGTCATGACATGGCAATCAAAGAACAATCCGGCCCTAAACTAAATCGCTCGGCCTGGAGCAAAGCTCCATCCACTCATTCATGTACAGCCAACTCACGGGAAGTGGATGTGCCCCGTAAGGGGGGCGCTGGAGGATGCATGTTGGGGGGGTCAGAGGAAGATCGCTGCCTGCCGGTCAGATCTAGGGAGCCAGGCTTCCAACTGGGAGATCCCTGAGCCATTCCAGCAAGACCAGACGGCTGAACTGTGAGAAGGTGAAGAGAAGAAAGAGATTCAAAGAGAGTGACTTCAGATTGGTCTACAGGACACCGCTTTTGTTTACTAGATGACGAGAAAGCTCTGCTGTGTCTCTTTTTCTGGACCCTGGAGCCGCTCCAGACCAGCAGAGCTCCATTATGCACCTAATTGCATTAGTGTTTTTAAGAATATAGCTCATTGTGAAGTCTCTAACTGAGGTTTGAGAGCAAAGTCCCAATAGAGAGAAAAACATCTTGTTCTAATACAGAAATCAGGGCTTTTTTTATCCGAGTTGTGTTAGGGGTTAAGTTGTCCAAAAATTGGTTTCCATTCAATTTGCAAAAAAAATGAAATAAATAATAATAATAAAAAATGTAAACTTTAATAATACCCTGAAGGCTCATGTAAAAACAAGCTTGTAGCTTGTCAGTCTCTCTCTCTCTCTCTCTCTATATATATATATATATATAGTGGGTACGGAAAGTATTCAGACCCCTTAAATTTTTCACGATGCAACAAGTTTTTCACATCTGGATTTGGGGATCCTCTGCCATTCTTCCTTGCAGATCCTCTCCAGTTCTGTCAGGTTGGATGGTAAACGTTGGTGGACAGCCATTTTTAGGTCTCTCCAGAGATGCTCAATTTGGTTTAAGTCAGGGCTCTGGCTGGGCCATTCAAGAACAGTCACAGAGTTGTTGTGAAGCCACTCCTTCGTTATTTTAGCTGTGTGCTTAGGGTCATTGTCTTGTTGGAAGGTAAACCTTCGGCCCAGTCTGAGGTCCTGAGCACTCTGGAGAAGGTTTTCGTCCAGGATATCCCTGTGCTTGGCCGCATTCATCTTTCCCTCGATTGTAACCAGTTGTCCTGTCCCTGCAGCTGAAAAACACCCCCACAGCATGATGCTGCCACCACCATGCTTCACTGTTGGGACTGTATTGGACAGGTGATGAGCAGTGCCTGGTTTTCTCCATACATACCGCTTAGAATTAAGGCCAAAAAGTTCTATCTTGGCCTCATCCGACCAGATAATCTTATTTCTCACCATCTTGGAGTCCTTCAGGTGTTTTTTCATGTGTCTTGCACTGAGGAGAGGCTTCCGTCGGGCCACTCTGCCATAAAGCCCCGACTGGTGGAGGGCTGCAGTGATGGTTGACTTTCTACAACTTTCTCCCATCTCCCGACTGCATCTCTGGAGCTCAGCCACAGTGATCTTTGGGTTCTTCTTTACCTCTCTCACCAAGGCTCTTCTCCCCCGATAGCTCAGTTTGGCTGGACGGCCAGCTCTAGTAAGGGTTCTGGTCGTCCCAAACGTCTTCCATTTCAGGAATGGAGGCCACTGTGCTCTTGGGAACCTTAAGTGCAGCAGAATTTTTTTTGTAACCTTGGCCAGATCTGTGCTTTGCCACAATTCTGTCTCTGAGCTCTTCAGGCAGTTCCTTTGACCTCATGATTCTCATTTGCTCTGACATGCACTGTGAGCTGTAAGGTCTTATATAGACAGGTGTGTGGCTTTCCTAATCAAGTCCAATCAGTATAATCAAACACAGCTGGACTCAAATGAAGGTGTAGAACCATCTCAAGGATGATCGGAAGAAATGGACAGCACCTGAGTTAAATATATGAGTGTCACAGCAAAGGGTCTGAATACTTAGGACCATGTGATATTTCAGTTTTTCTTTTTTAATAAATCTGCAAAAATGTCAACAATTCTGTGTTTTTCTGTCAATATGGGGTGCTGTGTGTACATTAATGAGGAAAAAAAATGAACTTAAATGATTTTAGCAAATGGCTGCAATATAACAAAGAGTGAAAAATTGAAGGGGGTCTGAATACTTTCCGTACCCACTGTATATAGGGTACTAATGATCACAGTAACTGACAGCCACATTTTTTTTTTAAATATGTATTTTCATTCTTTTTAATAAATATTCAGCCTTTGTTTTGTCTGTGTTGTTTTTAAATGCTGAGAGCATGTATGTTTTATTTTGTTGCTTGTTTGCAAATGAGAAAACACAATAAATCAAAAACTGTAATAATATTTTTTTTTAAATCGTCATAATTAGATTATTATTACTTTTAATATTTTATGAAATTCCATTACTTTTATATGGAAACTATAATTCCTACATCTATTGATATTTCCAGTTCCACCCTTTTTGGTAGACAAAACATGGTTGATACATATAAAACATTAAAAAACAAAAGTTAAAGCTACTAATATTATTGTTGGCTTTAACAGTTTTTATATAGGTTATTTATAGATGAATAAATATCATACCACTGAGCATAACTAAACTACTATATATTCACTGTAGTAATAATAATAAACATTTAAAATATACTGAAATGTACTTGTTGGCTTTTTTGTACTCTTAAAAAAATAGTTTTAAAACGGTTTTAACGTCTCGTGTTATTTCAAACTGTTTTTGACCCTGAATTAAGAGAACAGAAAGCATCTGATCATCTACTGATCTGTAAATCCCTGAACAGATTTGAAATGAATGAAAGAAAGAGAGTGCAATCGTCTTGAATTTTTGGGGGGAAATCAGGCATGGGTCAATAACAGCCTTTCAGCTCGAAGACCAGTGCAGACCAGAAATTCTGAAGCCTGCTACCTGCCATTCGTTCATGAATATTAATATTAACGTGAATGGACAGTTAAGTATAGTCAATTCGCAAAAGACATAACCTAATTAATATTCATGAGTTAAGACACTGATCCTGGATCTGCTTTTTGTAATGTGATGTCATGACATGGCAATCAAAGAACAATCCGGCCCTAAACTAAATCGCTCGGCCTGGAGCAAAGCTCCATCCACTCATTCATGTACAGCCAACTCACGGGAAGTGGATGTGCCCCGTAAGGGGGGCGCTGGAGGATGCATGTTGGGGGGGTCAGAGGAAGATCGCTGCCTGCCGGTCAGATCTAGGGAGCCAGGCTTCCAACTGGGAGATCCCTGAGCCATTCCAGCAAGACCAGACGGCTGAACTGTGAGAAGGTGAAGAGAAGAAAGAGATTCAAAGAGAGTGACTTCAGATTGGTCAACAGGACACCGCTTTTGTTTACTAGATGACGAGAAAGCTCTGCTGTCTCTCTTTTTCTGGACCCTGGAGCCGCTCCAGACCAGCAGAGCTCCATTATGCACCTAATTGCATTAGTGTTTTTAAGAATATAGCTCATTGTGAAGTCTCTAACTGAGGTTTGAGAGCAAAGTCCCAATAGAGAGAAAAACATCTTGTTCTAATACAGAAATCAGGACTTTTTTTATCCGAGTTAAACTCTGACAGACAAAGTCAAAAGGTTACCAGTCTCTTGTTCACTGACATCTAGCTTATGTCATCTTAACAGAGCTGTAAGGCCTTCTAAACAGTCCTGAAAGCGTTTGAAAGAGTGCAGCTGCACGTGCCACCTGCTGCCGAGCGGCTCCCTGTCCAGAGACTCTGGGAGTGCTCATATAGGTCAGCATCTTCACACAGCCGTTGCCATGGAGCGCTGCAGTGGAACTGGGTGACGGTGAGAATTCAAGAACAGGTCAAATGAGATTTCTGCCGTTTTGAGACCTGACATCTGTGAGGCCAAAAATACAGCAGCATATTGGGGCCTGAATGAGAATCATAAAGGGTCAAACAGCCTTATTGACTTGCTGCATTTATGTATGTTTGACTTTTTGTAGCATTTGATTAGCTTTTTTTTTTTTGTATATTTAGCAACACTTCATAATTTTCATAAATAACTATCAGATACTAAATATTATTGAAGTGAATCTTACAATGGAATAATTTTTTTCACAATTGTATTTTTTTTTTTATTGGAGGAAATTTTGCATATATTTTACTTTGTCTAGTAGTAGTCTAGTATATGATTGCATGATCTAACACATCACATTAATTGACTGATTGTATTCAAATAGTAAAAAAATAAAATAAATAAATAATCTGGACATTTTGTATATATTTAACTTTTGTCTAGTAGATTACATGATTACATTAACACATTACATCATTAACTGATTGTATTAAACAGATAAAAATAATGAATTATGTTATAATAATAATAATAATAGTGCTGTCAAACGATTAATCACATCCAAAATAACAGTTTTTGTTTACATAATGTACTGTGTATATTTATTATGTACTGTATATATAAATACAAACGCATGTATATATTTAAGAAAAATTTTATCTTTATATATTAAATATATTAAATATATTTATATATATAATATAAATGTATATACATGTAAATATTTTCCAATTATATACTGAATGTGTGTGTATTTATATATACATAAATAAACAGTACACAAATATATTATGTAAACAAAAACGTTTATTTTGGATGCGATTAATCATTTGACAGCACTAAATAATAATAATAATGATAATATACGTAAATAGTAAGTACATGTGATTAATTAATGTTAATCAGTACTTGTTTAATAATGCTGTAACAATGGCACTTTAAAATAAAGTGTGGCCAACAGTTAGATTAGTTATTACTTAACTTTTAAAATTAATTATAATTATATTCATTTTTATTCCATCCATTTGATTAGAGTTTTTGGATTTCTTTATTTTGGGGATTTTGTACCTTTAATGTAATAGAGGAGGCTGGTCTATTTCCGTCCTCAGGCACATCCAAAATAACAGTTTTTGTTTACATAATGTACTGTGTATATTTATTATGTACTGTATATATAAATACAAACGCATGTATATATTTAAGAAAAATTTTATCTTTATATATTAAATATATTAAATATATTTATATATATAATATAAATGTATATACATGTAAATATTTTCCAAATATATACTGAATGTGTGTGTATTTATATATACATAATAAATAAACAGTACACAAATATATTATGTAAACAAAAACGTTTATTTTGGATGCGATTAATCATTTGACAGCACTAAATAATAATAATAATGATAATATACGTAAATAGTAAGTACATGTGATTAATTAATGTTAATCAGTACTTGTTTAATAATGCTGTAACAATGGCACTTTAAAATAAAGTGTGGCCAACAGTTAGATTAGTTATTACTTAACTTTTAAAATTAATTATAATTATATTCATTTTTATTCCATCCATTTGATTAGAGTTTTTGGATTTCTTTATTTTGGGGATTTTGTACCTTTAATGTAATAGAGGAGGCTGGTCTATTTCCGTCCTCAGGCCTTAATCATTGTTTTTGCTTTCACGGTGAGCTGATTGAAATGTAAAGTACCTAAATTTCGGGGGGGTAGAGGTGGAGCAGAGGTGGACAGGGTGACCGGTGAGTTGGTGTTGATGATGGTTCCATAGGTCTCATTGTTGACAAGGTTGGGAACGAAACGCTGCTTGTCTTTGACCACATCTCGTGTGTCTCGTGCCAGGCTGGACGGACTGGGCTGAAGGGAATTACTGCCCGGTGTGTAGCAGCTGATGGGCCTCTCGTCCCGCCGGTGAGGACTGGACTATAGGCACAAAGGTTAAATGCTGTAAGTGAGACTAGATAAACCCACTGAATATTCAAAAAAATCACAACAAATATTTGCAATGTATCTGCAGGCAATATAAAAAAATTAAAGCAGTGGCTGACTAAATACTTTTTTGCCCCACTGTATATATATATATGTATTTGTTTGCATCAATCAATGTTGTTGGAAGTCTCTGTGTGGCATTTTTCATACATTCAAGTGTTTTAGTAAAAACACGTTTAGATAAATGATGCTCTTAAATACACCATTGGTACATTAGTGCATATATATGAAAACAAAACATAAAATATAATTCTTTCTTGTGTTCATTTAGTTGAAAAGTGTTGGAAAAATGCCTTGATTGTTTTTATCTTGATTTTTACTATATTATGAATGAACTCTGCTACAGTAACTATTTGACTGAAACCCTTTTAAGTTAATAATTATGTATGAAATATTACTATATATATATATATATATATATATATAATTAAATAACTAAATGTAGAAATATTTGTACTTGAATTTAATTTCAAAGTAAAAATACACATTTACCATAAAACCACAGGGAAAATATATATCTTCCTTCCCTGTGGTTTATATATAATGTTAAACGTGGATTTAATTTATACTTTTAAGTGATGTTCAAATACAAATAATTCAATTATTATTATAAAAAAAACACACTAATAATTCAATTATTTATTTTTAATAATATTCATATATATAATAATACAATTATTTTTATTTGAACATCACTTAAAAGTATCAATTAAATCCACAAACTGAACAACTCTTATCCAAACCAAGGTGAGATGAGGGGGGAAAAAACTCACATGGCCATTGGCCAGAGGAATGGGCTCCATTAGGTCCACACCCTCAGCATAGACCTGGATGAGAGAGAAAATATCCCGGGCCTTCACAGCATCACAGAGCGTGTGCAGCTTGGACAGCGCATCCGGACACTTCTTACGAGCAAAGCGCTTCTCTGTGTATTTGGCCATGATGAAGTCTTTCCTCGCCTGCCTGTGCCATTAAAGGGAATTAAATAAGTGTAACGATACAATATAAAATTGTATAATGAAATGACAAGTTTTGGCTTACATGTCACTGGATGGATTTGGTTTGATGACATCTTCTGCTGTCAGACAAGCTTCCATGATCTCATTAAACCCAGCATTCCCCACGTTCTTGGCCAGCTGAACACCACAACACAAACATAGACGCAAACTCATGCATAAAATCAACGTTGGTGCAAAACTAATTGCATTTCACAACTCTAAAGTACCAACAAACTGACTTAACGCATTTATTCAGGGTCCATTTGATCTGTTTCGCTACTTCATAATATCCATAATCAACCTAACAATGTATCTTGGCATTCAATCAGAGACGGGAGCCTTTCTCACTGTGGCTAACAGTTCTGCAGTCTTGTGTAATTACTTTAATGATCCTAAATTGCTGGCCAAAAACGCTCTGGGCTGAAATCATGCATGTTGAATGGCTCCCAAAGAGCCCAAGTGAAGGCTGAATCAAAAGAATCCAGTGCAAACCAAATAAATAAACTCAATATGAGGCTTACAGCAGCAGTGCTGGGGAATCTGGGGAGATGCACTCTGTGAAATCAAAGATCAAACACTAACCAAGAGCTCTGAGGTGCTGAGAACATCTAGTGTTAGTGACTGGATTCTGGAGTAGTGCACGCCTAACTCTCGGTGGATCCCTGAACATTCGATACACGTCAGGATGCCTAGGTTGGTGGAGAGCCATGTGGGGCCTGAGGGAGAATACGAGAGAAAAAAATGCTTGAACAACTTTAACAGAGGCTGTCAATCAAAAATGTGTAACATTTTACAAAAGAT
Organism: Sinocyclocheilus grahami; assembly: GCF_001515645.1. NCBI lineage: Eukaryota > Metazoa > Chordata > Actinopteri > Cypriniformes > Cyprinidae > Sinocyclocheilus > Sinocyclocheilus grahami. The sequence goes on from NW_015505647.1 coordinate 338,422, forward strand.
GAACCAGCTTGTCCCCATTCCCACAATGCGTGAGTTTTATGATCAATTATGCAGATTGCTGGAGCTAGCAGTTAGCGCACATGCTCTAAAATCTGAATCGAGCTTGCAAAGTTTCTTAATCCTAAAAAATATTTTGGGAAGAAGCAAATAAATAAAAAATACAGTATATAATAATAATAATAATGATGATGAATATTAAATTAATGTTATTGGTATTGTCACTATTGTATTCCGTTATTATTTTATTATGTAATTATCCTTATTGTTGTAGGAATTATGTATTATTATTATTATTAATAAAAATAATAATAAATACCACATACCACAAATAACTATTGCTATTGCATTATTTTAACAAATTAATTAAAATATATAATTGTTGTATTCATTACTATTTATTAATAATAAAAAATGAATATTAAATACATATATTAAATGTTTTTGTTATTATCATCATTGAACTGCATTATATTTAATAGATTAAATAATAATAAATACATATTACAATAATATTTTACAAATTAATTAAATTATATAATTATTATTTAATAATAATAAATGTTATAATTTAATTATATTTAATCAATTATATAATAATAATAATAATTATTAAATGTTTTATTGCATCATTATCGTATAACAATTTAATAAATAAATTAATAATAATAATACATGTTGTTATAATTTCATTATATTTAAATAATAATTGTTAAAATAATAATAATAATTAATTAAATGATATTATTATTATTATTAATAATAATAATATTATCATCATTATTGTAAAACATTATTATATTTAATAAATTTGTTAAAGGGGTCTCATATGATGCTGCTCAAAAGGAACATTATTTGGTGTATTTGGTGTAATGAAATGTGTTTATGTGGTTTAAGGTTCAAAAAACATTATTTTCCACATACTGTACATTATTGTTTCTCCTCTAAGCCCCACCTTTCTGAAACATGTCGATTTTTACAAAGCTCATCGGTCTGAAAAGCGAGGTGTGCTCTGATTGGCCAGCTATCCAGTGCGTTGTGATTGGCCGAATACCTCAAGCGTGTGACAGAAATGTTACACCCCTTACCATACTGTGATGCCTTGTCCCGGCATCACAATATGCGTTGCATCGCGCCGCGTAAACATAAAACCATGTCTGCATTTGTGATCGGAGAAATTACAAACAACAAGTGCTACTCTACACAGCTCAAAACTCGCATTTGAATCATCAGTGGCAAATTCGGAACAGCCGGCATTGTAGTCTACCAGGATCAGGAAACAGTCCTCCATAAAATGCACTGGACACATCTGAATATTTGGGTTGAACTGTTCTGGAACAGTGTTGTAAATACAACTTAACCACTGATTTTTAGTCGTGTCCTCTTTTGGAAGGCCAAACAAAGTAGTTTTGCTTTCACAACGAAACTGCGTCACACACCGCGGCCTTGAGTGAGCAGAGGCCGGCGGGCTTGAGAACGGCGCGGCCGGCGGATTCGACGAAAGAGCGTCTGGCGGGCTTGCGGCATCCACATGTGACCCCGGGCTGGACTCCGCTTCGTCCACGGTGAAAGCCGATCCGGCGATCGACCACGCAAAGTTGATGTATTTCCTCAGCGACCAGCATGGATCAGCTCTAGGCATGACGAAGCAGATGTCGTCTTCTTTTGGAAGGCCAAACAAAGTAGTTTCGCTTTCAAAACGAAACACAGCGCCTTCACGACATGGCGGCAACAACAATACTACAGCGAGAATAAAAGTTACGCCTTCTTTCTTTGCGTGAACATTTGGGCGGCATTATGCAAATCTTCCCACATCGTGACGTAGACATGTGGGGGCGTGTTAGAACGAGCCATTTTAGGTAGGCGTGGTTGACTCTTAACTTTTATAAAGAATATCTCTTTGGATTTGAGACTTTAGTCTTTGAAACTTTACAGATCTTCTTTATGCACCAAGAGCTTGTAACACTCCAAAGAGAAAGGACAAATTTAAATCACATCATATGACCCCAATAATAATAATACTAATGTCAGTTGTTTTTTTTTGTTGTTGTTTTGGCATGCTGGGTCTTGTCTTGTCACACAACAAGTATCTGACAGGTCAAAAGAGAGCAGCCTATGCAAATCCAATCCTTTTAACCAAGTTCCTTTACTACCAGCTTCCACATTGTTCTTCCTGTGAACAGATTCAAAACAGCTTTCTTTCTTACTTCCTCCTTCCTGTCGGTTTCCAGGTCACTCACCGGGAGCTCCGCAGTCACAGCAGACGTCGTTCCCCGCCATCCGCTTGACCTCACCCAGGATGGCCTTGGTCAGCTCCTGCACGATGTTGTTCTCACCAACATGCTGGTCACCCTTAAACGCGTTGTTGAGCGCCTCCTCCTTACTGTTCTGCAGCACTGAGATCCATCTGAGAAGAGACGCAGAGAGATCATGAGGAATAAGAAATAGAGAGCAGGGATTCTATTCTAATCAAGGCTGAGGAAGAAACTGTAGCTACTCAATTTGAAGTCGTTCTACAGTCTCAAAACAGCAGTTCACTACACTATAAGAAACTTGCAAAAAGTAGCTAACTATGTTAAAGTTATTTAAGAGAAAAACCATTTTTATCAGTGATAACTGATTATCCACAATCATCCAGTTAAAGTATTCAACTGGCACAAAAACAACCAGGAAATTAAATAGGGGGACCATTTCAAACTCAATACATAACTACAGATTTTATACTAAACAACATAAAAATAATAATAGCCATTTATTTTAATACAAAAAAAAGAAAGAAGTGAAAAGCTTAGAAAGGAGTTCAAGGAAAACAAACAAATGATTATTCAAATCAGTTAATCATTTTTTGAACCAGATTAACTGAATCAGATTTTCCAAGTCTAGTTTGATTACTGTCCAGCTGTTCTCGGTTGTCTTGCTTGTTAGGGAAAAACAGCTAGTTACTGGAAGAGCTGCAGTATTTTGTTGTTCCTTTCAGTTAGTTATTCCCTAAAACTGTAGGGAATGTCCTTACGACAGGTTTCCTTTGAAAACGGAACGGACACACGCTTACATTTGACACTCTGGCTCATCCTCTGCCTGGAAATGATACGTTCTGTCATCTAAGAGTGATAGAAGAACTTTATTCTACACTTCCTGTTATCCTCTCACTAGTTGTCTTGGTGACAAGGAAAGTTTTCAGTTCCCAACAACACTGAGGCCAAAGGAAATGCCTCTAGAAAAGACAGTATAATGACTAATGTTCACCGAGGGGCTCGAGTCGAAGGCTGAAAGCCTATTGAATTAGCACTGCACTAATGAGGAGACTGTGTGATTTATCAAAGATAAGCATATTGCAGGTGCTGTGGCTGGTCCCTTTTTAATCCATTTATTTATTTATTTACTATTTTTAAATCACCTGTTTAGCCTTCACTTAAATGCGCCTACGGTGAGACAAATTAATTTTTAAAAGCATGAGTATTCCCTGTAGTCTCAATTAACATGATGGCATAAAACTACACTCATAATAAAAAATTAATAAAAAAAAGGGAAAAGGAAAGACGACTTTTTTCCATTTTAATCCAATATCAATATCAACTGCTTCCAAGACCAGTATAGCAGATATTGATAAGTTTTGAAAATTGAACGTTTTGGTGATTTCTGAGGATAAAATGGGTAATTATATGCATTTAACATTATATTTAACATTATAAAGCCATCACAATTAACATTGCAAGTATATATTTTCAACCAAAAAGAGTAATAAAAGTACCAAAAAAGGAACAAAGAGTTCTAGTACTAAATAGTATAATAAACCGTATGCGGGGGTCCTATTATGCTCTTTTACAAAGTCTTGATTTTGTTTTGGGGGTGTACTAGAAGAGACTCTCATACTAGGTTGTTCGAAAAAAACATTATTTTTCACATATTATACATTACTACAACTCCTCTCTCCCCAGTCTGGCATGAACAGCTCGAATAGTTCCTGTATCAAATGAAGGCCCGCATTCTGAAATACGAAATGTGCTGTGATTGGTTAGCTGGGCCAGTGTGTGCTGTGATTGGCAGCACTCGGCGCCTGATCGGGAAATGTCATGTCCCTTACCATAGCCGCCTGCCAGCTTCAGTGTAAATATAGCGTCAAAATCAAATCAATTTGAGCGCGATTTAAACCCGGATGATTGTAACCACTCTAAGTTCGTCTGCCTTGGTAAAGCTAGTGTGTCTCCGACGTAGTGATAACACTCGTTGCCTTCTCTAGTGCAGCTCAACCAGTTCTCGTCCCATTCGTCGATATGTGTGATATCACAAATCCCGGAAAATATGCGTTGTAGTCCAAACGAGTCATTCGTTGTAGTTTTTGAAAAGTGATTTCTGTTGAATAAAATACCTCCTTTTGAATTGGACTTAGAGCTTTGTAACTTTGCAGATCTTTTTTATGCTCAAACAGCAACATTACAGACTAACTAAAGTTGAAAAAGTGAAAGAGCATAATAGGACCCCTTTAACAGCTAATGTTTTAACTTCAAAGCTTATAGTATACATTTATTATCATGCAAAAAAAAAACAAAAAAAAAAACACGTCTCTTAATACTTCAGTATTAGTAGCATCAATATTTCAAGATCCCTTCACTATTAAAATTGCAAGTTACACCGCAGGACACTGCTGTCACTGCTCCACTTGACATTTCAACTACCCATAGGTTAGTGAGCATGAAAACTAATCAGGTAGGTTACATACCGTCCCGTGCGAGATGGTCAAATAACCATTCTTCACCGTGCACTTTCTCTTCTGCCACACTTTCCGCAGCCTGAGGAAGTACGCAGGAAACAGTAAAAGTCACATAAATTACGATTTAAGCATTAAATACATGATCAATTATGCAGGACGGACTTTAGTCATTATAACAAACATGCATTAACTCACTGTATGACATTTTAATGCACACTGTTATGTGATGTCAAAATATGATTACCCATCACTCTTCTTGTAAAGGTTCCCACTGCGCTCCGTCCCGTGCTCTTTGTTGCCTTGGGGCTGGTGCAGACTGTAGGTGGCGCTCTGTCTAACCTGTGAGTCCTATGAGGAGAGAACAGATATGTAAATGTATTCTGTGTGCACACAGCAGCAGTGAACCACTGGCACGTCAGCAGTCAGAGGAAGTGAAAAGCAGTGTTTTTGTACGGCAGTGTTGTCACTCCAGTGAGGAAATGGGAGCAGTGGGTTTCAAGTGCCCCCAGGGAGCTGAGCTCATTTGTAAACGCACTGCTTTGGAACACAAGGCACTGAGCCAGTAATGAGAACACTGCCATTTTAGTACTGTTTTGAGTTGGACAAAAGCCAAAATGGGCTGTATTTTGACTGTGTGCTATATAAAGCTCAGCTTAAATATAGACACACATCACTCAAGGTTGGATAAAAGACATCAGCCGCAACGCAGTTCACACAGCAATTTTTTTTTTTTTTTTTTTACACTTTTTAACCAATTCCAGAAAAAGGCAAATACCCAAGTATGATAATGATATTTTGTACGGCAGTGTTGTCACTCCAGTGAGGAAATGGGAGCAGTGGGTTTCAAGTGCCCCCAGGGAGCTGAGCTCATTTGTAAACGCACTGCTTTGGAACACAAGGCACTGAGCCAGTAATGAGAACACTGCCATTTTAGTACTGTTTTGAGTTGGACAAAAGCCAAAATGGGCTGTATTTTGACTGTGTGCTATATAAAGCTCAGCTTAAATATAGACCCCCATCCCTCAAGGTTGGATAAAAGACATCAGCCGCAACGCAGTTCACACAGCAATTTTTTTTTTTTTTTTTACACTTTGTAATCAATTCCAGAAAAAGGCAAATACGCAAGTATGATCATGTATACTAAGTAGACACTTACTCTCCTCGACTTCGTTGCCAAAGGACGGTAGCATTAAAGAAGAGAAGAGAGCATTCTTCAGACAGGTTACAAAAAACATCTTGCACACTAAAAATAGCTATACACTGTAAGAATGCATTAAACTCAAAACATTGTGTGACATCAATAGCCAGTTGTTTTTATGTTGTGGTTAAAGAATTTTAAAAAATCCAGAGTATGCAGCTAGAAATGGGGGAAAAAATGAGTCAATACCATGCAAATAAGTCTATGATGTCTACTGAAAAAACGTCCATAGTGCATACTGGGAAATAAATCAATCAATCAATAACTGTGTCCGAAACCAATATGATCACATATATTGTGTACACTCCTATAGTAAGCAAGGCCAAAATAAAATAATAAAATAAAATATTGGTCAAAACCAATATGATCACAGATATATTGCGCACTTCTATAGTAAACGGGGCTGGTAATAAAATAAAACAGGAAGGTGGGCAAAAAATTTTTATAAATAAATACATTGTCTGAAATGACTGTGATCAGATATATTGTGCACTTTATAAGAAGCAGGGATGTCATGTGCAACCCAGTAGTGAAATCAGATGGCGAGACAAATAAAACTCTACTTGTTCACGTGGCATTTTTAATTAAAATGTAGGATTATTAATTATTTGCATTTAGATTAAATGTGTAATCTCAATGTCTGTAATCACATATGCCAAAGCTACTTGCTCGATGAAAAACTTAAATGTCTTGAGACTGACTAAAGTTTAAGAGGGTGAAAATTGGCAGGAAGATAATGCGGTAGAGTTTTCACAAGCAATGTTTACTGAGAGAATTACTGAGCAGAAGACCTAAACCATTTCAATCTAGATACACGTCAAACTGAGCTATAAACGCACTGTGAATAGTGCTGTGGCTTGTGAACTGCTGCGAATTGTGTGGGATTAGATTTGAGAAAGTACTAACCTCCTTCTGCTCCACTTGCAGAGCGGTCTTTAGTACGTCCCGTAACTGGTTTAGCTGCCTGCGTTCTTCATCCTGTACCTGTTTGATCTGAAGACACAATCAGCAGTGGAAACAGAAGGTTTTTTGAAGGTAAAAATGAGAATTGGTGTAGAGATGTAGTAGGGCTGGTATGTCAGTGGTTCAGCTTTGAAGAACCTCTCACCGAGTGCAAGTCTGTGGCGAGTTTCTCTATTGAGGGTTTGAGGTTGTCCACTGCTTTGAGACCATCCTGAAAGAAGCTATGGCAGAAGACATAATTCCAGTTATTTCCCAAATAATTTTTCCATCCACAGTCTCAATTTTAGTTGAAGTTGTTATACAAATAACACAATTTCAATTATGGACAAAAAAATACTTTTTTCAAGACATTCTTCAAAACTTTTTCTTTTGCGTTTCACAGAAAAAAGAAAGTCATACAGGTTTGGAGCTGCATGAGCGTGATATCCCTTTAATTGCTTTAAATGCGCCTCAAAATATCTAAATAATTGTCTTTGCAGCAATATACTGTGAATATGATAAAAGGTGCTGCATGGTTTCCTCTCAATAACAATATAAATACAAAACAAAAATGACAACGGTGAAAAAACAGTAGTTAAGAAAGCATCTGATTATAGTGATGTGGATATGTTTGCACCAGCTCTGCAATTCATCACTCCAGTCACATCAGGTCACGTTTATTAATATAACACTTTATGCAATAGACTGCTTTAAAGCAAGCAGCTTTACAGCATTAAACATTAAAAAACAGTGTCAGTGTTGCTTCCAATTAGAACTACAATTTCAGTTTCTATTATATATAAATCAGCTCTCCACTGTGAACAGAAGAAATGATCTAGAAAAGATTTCTACATCCAAGAAGGTGAAGCCCCAGAGCACATCTTACTATTACATACACCCTCAGAAAAAAAAGCAACAAAAGTTGTCACTGTGACAATACCCTTTAAAAAAGTACTAATATGTAACATTTAGGCACTAATATGCACCAATTCGGGGTAAATAAGGTATAAAAGTGTACCTTTTGAAAGTGTAATTGCCACAGACAGTGGTAGTTTGAAGGTGTTTACCAGCCAGAGAAAACTTTTCTGTAAAGTTCTCTTTGGCAAGCCATTTCAAACGTGAATATGATAAAAGGTGCTGCATGGTTTCCTCTCAATAACAATATAAATACAAAACAAAAATGACAACGGTGAAAAAACAGTAGTTAAGAAAGCATCTGATTATAGTGATGTGGATATGTTTGCACCAGCTCTGCAATTCATCACTCCAGTCACATCAGGTCACGTTTATTAATATAACACTTTATGCAATAGACTGCTTTAAAGCAAGCAGCTTTACAGCATTAAACATTAAAAAACAGTGTCAGTGTTGCTTCCAATTAGAACTACAATTTCAGTTTCTATTATATATAAATCAGCTCTCCACTGTGAACAGAAGAAATGATCTAGAAAAGATTTCTACATCCAAGAAGGTGAAGCCCCAGAGCACATCTTACTATTACATACACCCTCAAAAAAAAAAGCAACAAAAGTTGTCACTGTGACAATACCCTTTAAAAAAGTACTAATATGTAACATTTAGGCACTAATATGCACCAATTCGGGGTAAATAAGGTATAAAAGTGTACCTTTTGAAAGTGTAATTGCCACAGACAGTGGTAGTTTGAAGGTGTTTACCAGCCAGAGAAAACTCTTCTGTAAAGTTCTCTTTGGCAAGCCATTTCAAAACCCCGAAACATGCTACAACAGAACTTTGAGATTGATGTTTGTTCTTCGATTCCCCTTTAAGTATATCAAGGCCTTTATTATGCCTTTATTTAAGAGAAACATTGAGAAATGTGGCCAGACTTACTTGCACTGTGCGTGAAAGTATTTGATGAGATTCTGAAGCAAGTCGACACCTTTCTTGATCTTGATTTCATTGACTTTGAGGAGGTACTGTAACAAAACAATAGAGGAGCCTGAAGCACACACACTGCACAGGAAGTGCCTATTACAGCACCACAACAGGATTCTCCAATGAAATGAGCCGCCTCTGACCTCACACATCTGAAGCTGAAAGAAACGGCGCTCTTTCTCCATCTCCTCTGCTATCTCTGCTCCACTGATCTCCGTCCGGATCATTCCATGCTGTCGGGCGTGTTCTTTTTTCTCCTTCTCTATTTTAGAACTGTGTGAAACACATACAGACCCGCTTAAGAATTCAGATACACAAATGCAAACACACGCACAGGAAACACTCATGCAGCAGGGCATTCTTTTCCATATGCTCCAGCGGCATATTGTACCCCACGTTACGGATGCAGCATTTCCTCTGTGGGGAAGGGCCCTGCTCTCAGACACAGGATTCCAGAGAGAGCCTCATGCGTTTGGTTTAGGCCTTTATACGCTCTTAGCTCCAGCGGCCGATCATGAAGCAGGCTGGCCATTTCTGGAACCTCTGCTTTCAGAGTTCGAAGCCTTGCGAGGAGATGTGGTCAAGAGGTGGCTGAACACTAGAAGCCATTTCCAAAACAAAACATTTCTAGTCAGTGAAACTAGAAAATGAAAAGGCAAAAAAAAGATTGTGAGAAAATGCATCAAGCTGAATGAAGTGATGTGTTAGCGTGAGGAGCTGCCTCTGGCAACAATTTTGATTTCTGTATTAAGTTCAGTGTTGGGGAGAAGCAAGACTATTAACTTAAAGGGATTGTTTAACCAAAATAAAAATAATTGACTCCAAAATGTTATGCATTTCTATCCTCTGCAGAGCACAAAATATTTTTTATTTAATCTAATGAAAATCATTGTTTTAGTTCCCAAAATTCTTCAAAATATCTTGTGTTCCACAGAAGAAAAAGTCACAGCTTTGTTACAACATGAGGGTGAGTAAATGATGACAGCATATATTTATTTTTGTCAAGTCTGATTCATTTGAACCCGTTCAGACACTTAATTTGAATGAATGGATTCAATGACTTTTATAATGTTTTTATAATTAGGACTTTCTATAGTTTTAATTAACTTTTTTATGAACTTTTTAAATTCAATGAACCGATTCAAAAAGTTGTTGATTATTTTTATTTACTATTTATTTTATTTTAAATTTTTTGTAGCAGAAATTTTTTTTTGTGTGTTTTGGTGCCAAGCCAAATTTCATGGCTATATTCAATAAAATAAATGATATAAATATTAAAACCTATGGAACATTATCTTTGACACTATGTTTGATTAACTCTAAAATGTGGTGTAGTAATATTATTATTTAATGAAATACTCAATTTCTTTGTTCTTGATTATGTTACATATAGTTCAAAATTACTTTTTTACACTTAAATGTTTTGTATTTTAAAGGCATACAAGTCCAAAAATATAACTCTTAATAATAATAATCAAATATAATTATGTTTATTAAATATACTGTAATTATGATTAGCTTGTAGTTGAGAAGTCTGTTTTGTTTTTTTAGTAGCTTCCCCAACGATTTGGGTATTGCATCTGTACATCTGACAGATGGAAGAAATGAGCCTAAATAGACTCACTCATGTCAGCACATCACTTCCACCGATGACTGCAAAGAACAGTCCACCATTTTTTGTGAAAAAGATCATGTTCAATATCAAACCAGTTAAAAGCAAAACACAAAAATGGTGGAGTGTTGCTTTCATCTTTGGGAGAAAGAAACACACACAAACAAATAATTAGTTATGAATCGTGATTTGATGTTTCCTGCTGTTCACCTGGTCTCCCAAGGCACCACATTATTTTTAGTGTCAGATTCATTGTCTCTTAAACAAACACAGCAAGATCTTCAGCATATTCATTAGCAGGGTATTTGCACAAATGAAGCCTGCCGCGCAAACTGCAATTTGCGAGAAAGCCGAAAGCTTTGCATAGACAGACATTGAAGTGAACTCAAACTGTAGCGGCGGTGATGATGAAAACCAGTTTAATGGAGTCAGGGCCAGTGTCACGTTAGAGGACAGTTTCGTTTCTTTCTGTCTGGAAACATGAAGGTATCGGTCACAATCAAACGCCAGAGATTATATCCGGCGATGGGGGGTGAAACATGTATTTGACTGAGCAAAATTGCTGATGATGGAAAACAGCAATGATATTAAAAAAGACAGGACCATAAAAAGCACCTGGCTTCAAAGGCAAATCAATTAATCAAATTACGTGTTATAAGAAAATATATTACCCTTTCAGTAAAGAATGTCCCTTGCAGCTTGGAAAATATATAAAAAGTTCTACATAAATGTCATACATTGTCGCATGCACAGCAATCAGTGTGATAGCTGAGGATAGGAATACAGGAAGTGAGGTGGTAACAATGACAGCTCATTATCCAGAGTGCTGGGCACCACTGATCCCTCATTTGACACTCAGGACACTGACATTTCCTTTCAATTTAATACATTTTCAGAATAAGTTATAAGCAAACATGCATGACAGAAATGAATGAATTCTTCGAAAATCTCTTACACTTTAGTCTCATAGTCTTTCCAGGCTTTATCAAAGGGCTTCTTGAGATCCTGCAAAAAAGGGACAGAGGATATTCATTAGACATACATAGTATGACTCAACTTTCATTTTGACATCCGCTGCTTAACCCACATAACTGAGGAAAAACAGGCCTGAGCAGAAGCGTTGTCTCACAGAGCCAGACGCTTCATTGTCAGCATAACGTCTGGTCCACACTGTGGATGCAATGTTTTTTTTCTCCTCTAAACATCATGATATGTCTTCAGCATTGTCACACAATTCAAAGTTGGCTGACTGGTTGTGTGCTGAATGCACTAAAGAACATTAACACAAATTATCAAGGGTGTTTAAATTTGCTGTATCAGCCAGCCAATCAGATTGGAGCATGTATTTTGCACAAACATGGCAAGGTTTGAGGCTTAGACTAGCAGAAGAGCGGCATAAAATCACCATTCAGATGTACGCCATCACACATTATGTCAGGCTCACAAAGAAAGTACCTGATGTAATGCCAGTGGCTGTATTCTGTAATGACATCATCTGAAAGCTTTAGGGAAATTCTGCTTGTGCAAACAGAGCGTTCTCCAGCAGCTCTACTGAGGGTTTACTCTAATAACACAAGGCTGTGTTTGTAGAGGGACTTCCTAAGAGTCCTACCAACTCTTTTAATGTGCTTCCATAACAGATGTTACACACAGCTTGAGTTGTGCCCAAAAGAGTCTCATCTGTGCCAGCAATAATGGCTCAGTAAGAGGAGTTTGACAAGAAAATCATCTCCACATTGAAAGAACGCTCCAAGCATTCCATACTTGAATCAATGTAACAGAAAATAGAAGAGACGAGAAGTACCCATTTACACATTAATACATTAGATGTATACATATACAGTGGGTATAGAAAAGTTTTTAAAAAATCACATTTTGTTGCTTTGCAGCCTGAAATGAAGATGGACACAGTTTTTGTTTTATTTAGCTATATTTACTCAGTGCAGCTTATAAGATCCAAGTGAAAGATAACACCAACATGTCAGAAAAAAAACAGAATCACTGAGTTGGAAAAACACTCTTCTAAAAATTACTTGTAAACTCAATCAGGTGTAGTTAATCACCTTCTCAATAAGACACAAAGCTGTTTGACTTTCAACTGTGATCAGCTGTGATCATTTTGATTAGCTCAGCATGAAAAGAGATTTCCTGGAGCGTTTCAGTTCTTGGTAGTGCAACTGAAGCAAACAATCAACTATGGGTGGCAAGACACTGTCAAAAGATCTCCGGGATAAAGTTGTGGACAGGCAAAAAAAAAAGTCAAAGGCTTTATCAGTGCCTAGAAGCACAGTGAAGTCTATTATTAAGAAGTGGAAGGTATTTGGTACAATACAGACCCTCCCTGGATCAGGACGTCGCTCCAAACTGGATGAAAGAGCCAGGAGGAAACTGATCAGAGATGCTACCATGAGGCCTACAGCTGCTCTGAAGCAGTTGCAGGAATTTATGACAAAGAGTGGTCACTGTGTGCATGTGACAACAATATCACAAATTCCCCACAAATGTGGCTTGTATGGGAGGATTGCAAGAAAAAAGCCACTCCTCAAGAAAGGCCACATGCAGTCACGACTGAGCTTTGCCAAAACGCTCCTTGAAGATTTTGAGGCAGATGAGACTAAAATTGAATTATTTGGCCTCAACACCAAACGGTATGTCTGGTGGAAATCCAATACAGCTCACCATCCAAATAACAGCATTCCTACAGTAAAGCATGGAGGTGGTAATATCTTGTTATGGGGTGTTTCTCTGCAGCAGGGACTGAAGCACTTGTCGGGGTAGAAGGAAAAATGGATGGGGCAAAATACCGTCAAATTCTTGAGAAAAACTTGCTGCCCTCTGCCAGAAAGTTGTCAATGGGAAGAAGGTTTACCTTCCAA
>NW_015505647.1:351749-354678 GCF_001515645.1 Sinocyclocheilus grahami
TTCGCACCGCCGGAACTGGGAGCGATTTTAGTACCGGACTGCCTTTTTCGAGAACCAAATTAGCTCCTACTCCAGAGCAGGGTCTAACCAGCACAACTGGTACTAATCGTGACGCAAGTAGACATTGATTGCCCAAACGCATACGAAAACACCCTCACCCACCATGATTTAAAACGCTGTGTAAACATTGTGTCAACTTATTTCGCAAGTGTGGAGAACAGCGATAGATGGACGGACGCTGAAGTGCAGGCACTTGTAGCAAATGTAGCACTGCCAGTTGTCGTTGGAGATTCTTAGTCCTCCTTTCCGTTCTTTCAATCGCTTTACGTATACGTCGACTTTCCATGTCCATTATTGTGAAACCCGAGAGACACAACAAAAACAGCTCCAATCACAGCGTCCTCCATCCTCCTGTTGTTAATGTTGTTCTTCTTTGTTTCTGTTGTTGAACGCCGCGCACAAATGATGTCGCTGTCGACCGGCTTACGTCACTTCTTAGTACACACTGTCGGTGCGAATGCAACCCTTTAAATGGTACTGGGAAATAGTTTGCGCAAAATCGTCCCAGTACTTTAGTACTGTACATTTAGTTCTGGAACTAAAGCGGTGCGAAAGGCCCTAATGACCCAAAGCACACAGCAAAACTGACTACACAGTGGTAGGAGAAAAAAGGTTAATGTCCTTGCAAGGCCTAGTCAGAGCCCAGACTTAAACCCCACTGAAAATCTGTGGAATGACTTGAAGACTGCAGTCCACAAATGTCAATCTGTTTTTAAATGTTTTTTTCCCTGACTATTTGGTGTTATATCTTTCACTTGGATGTTATAAGTTGCACTGAGTAAATTCAGCTGGATAAAACAAAAACTCTGTCTGTCTTCATTTCAGGCTGCAAAGCAACAAAATGTGATTATTGTAAAGGGGGGGATTCTTTTCTATACCCACTGTATACAGGTGTGCAAATACATGTCAATGAAGCAGAGTGCAAAAGAGAAAAGGAATCAACTGGATCGTTCTTCTTACAAGTTAACACTTTAACGTGTTTTGGGTTATTCAAACACTTCTCACTATACCCACTGTATACAGGTGTGCAAATACATGTCAATGAAGCAGAGTGCAAAAGAGAAAAGGAATCAACTGGATCATTCTTCTTACAAGTTAACACTTTAACGTGTTTTGGGTTATTCAAACACTTCTCAATCACATATATAACAAAATATTTTGGCACACAATAACATTCATTGTACATAAATCAACTCATGCATTGCTTTAAGGAGGAGTTCTGTGCAAGATGCGAAATATCAGATTAACTGAAGAAATAATCACCAAATTAATCGATTATCAAAATGGTGGCTAGTTGCAGTTCTAGTCTGGGCCTGTTTTTAAAACTGTCTGAATGAGAGAGATCTTTAAGGCTTATTACAGGAACAATCTCAACCACCAAAAGGGCCACTTCAGGGATTCAGAGAATGACCATTCAGCAACTCAGCCTATTAACTCATGAGCACAGGAGATGTGGAGAGACAAAGGGGAGAAAGAGAATATTTCTGAATGCCATTAAACACTGCTGCTTCATGTTGCTTTGACTGAACTATAGATCATCATTCCTCACCACACAGCACCAGGATACATATCTCTAACAAGCTGAGTCACATAGCATCACCTGGACTTTCAAACCACAACATCTATTAGCCAGAGGGGTCTAAAAAAGCTTGAGTGGGTGGGTTTCACAGCTCAGCGGGCTTCAGTGCTGACATCACTCCCTCTGAGGCCGACAAAACCGTCGACACCAGCAAAGCCAGTGAGGAAGTTTCGTTCAAAAACACACACTGTAAGACAATAGATGCAGCTGAGGAACAGACAGCACCATCATCGTGTTGAGAGGTTTTGGCATGATGTCAGCTTGTCCGCGCGCCGGTTTTATGAGGATTGCAATTCCGTCTCCCTCAGCAATTTAGATGACATGCATTTCAGGGTCAAGAACAGGGAACGTTGGGGGTCAAGCTTTCTGACATATCACAAACCATAACACTTTACAATTTGAATAAATTAACATTAGCTATCATTCTTACATTCCTCCCCATTTAAAATAGGGAGAAAGTAGCAAAAGAGAAAAACAATAGCAATTTGTAAATACAAATTTAACAAACATAGAGAGAAATGGGATGTTCCGATCTTCTACCCCAGAATAAGTGAATAACCTAAATTATTTATTTAGGTGTCTAAATAACCTATAGACAAAAAGGGGAGAGTATAACGCTGAACACGTTTTACATCAATGTTGAGATTAATGTTAATTTACAAATATTTAACAGACTGCGATCAAAAGACAGGCAACAAAACAGATGACCTCGTAATGACACCAAAGACATTTCATTTCAAAGATCCATTTGCTGATGGGTTAATGAGGCACAGGTTCAGGTTAATGACTGGAATGATGGCCCAAGATGAGGCCTGTAATCTCCCCCCATTAGCGGCGTCCCCTACTGTGCTCTAAATCAAGCCCGATGCTGACGCAGACTGTTCTGAGACTCCATAACTGCAGCTGTCAATGTCCTCCCAATCACCTCGACAGGAAACTGACAAAAAGCAGGATTTACATCTTCATCTACATCTTCATGGATTTATATGAGAATCTGATGCTTCTGCAATGGCCGAGGCCAGACTAGTTATTTGTTTTAAATATAATTTCAACTCAAGCCAGTTTACTTGCCATCCATCTTAATGCTGGAGTTTAAAAAATTTTTTTTATATATGTGTATGTATGTACAGTGGGGCAAAAAAGTATTTAGTCAGCCACCAATTGTGCAAGTTCTCCCACTTAAAAAGATGAGAGAGGCCTGTAATTTTCATCATAGGTATACCTCAACTATGAGAGACAAAATGAGAAAAAAAAATCCAGAAAATCACATTGTAGGATTTTTAAAGAATT
>NW_015505647.1:354870-374497 GCF_001515645.1 Sinocyclocheilus grahami
ATGTATGTATGTATATACAGTATATATATATATATATATATATATTATTTATTTGTATTATAAATATAATAAAATTGAGATATTATTAATAAAATAAAGTATTATTTTAATAAGCTAAATTGTATTTATAAATTTTTATATAACACTTGGGATTCCAACAAACTCTAAAACTGTTCTGCAAGAAAATTTAATTCTCTTATGCGATTGTCTGTTCAAACCAATGTGGGAAAAAACAGCAGATGGACTGAATAAAAATGCAAATGTACTCTCTGACAGCAGGTGGCGCTTATAAGAAAAGCAGGAATGCTCATGTTACCATGGTACACAAAGCGCCTGATTGTCACAGAAAAAATATATATATAAAATAGGCTAGTATTTATGTTTTTATTTTAAACAGCATTCAGATTTTTGCATTTGCTATACCCTAATGCAACACCATGTAACGGTTTTATGTAACAGCAGTGACTCTGGGCATGTGACCAAAAGTGCTAATCTTATTGGTTCGATGGAAAACAGATTACAACACCATTCCCTAAAAAAAATCCATAGCATTGATGGTATGCAAATATTTGAACAGGCATATTCAAATTAAAATGTTTTTCACACCAAAAAATGTTGTCATTTAGTATGAGAAATAGTACCACTAGGCAGTGATGTTGTGAATGCTATCTCAGATCGAAAAAAATACTTAATCACTGTAAAGGTCCAAACACGTTAAGTCACTATTAAGGCACAATTAATGCCTGTAGGGTCTCACTGATTCAGTTAACTGTCCTTTAAAAAACAGATTACAACACCATTCCCTAAAAAAAATCCATAGCATTGATGGTATGCAAATATTTGAACAGGCATATTCAAATTAAAATGTTTTTCACACCAAAAAATGTTGTCATTTAGTATGAGAAATAGTACCACTAGGCAGTGATGTTGTGAATGCTATCTCAGATCGAAAAAAAATACTTAATCACTGTAAAGGTCCAAACACGTTAAGTCACTATTAAGGCACAATTAATGCCTGTAGGGTCTCACTGATTCAGTTAACTGTCCTTTAATTTTTAACTACACATTTAAGGAAACACATCACCCAGACAGAATGTCTTTTTTAGCCCCATCACAGCGAGAGAGAGAAAGTGAAGTCTCCAGGGAAACGAGACAGGGAGCTGAGTGAAGCGCCTCATTAGGAGTAAATCACATCAGACTCCCCTTCAGAGCTAACAAGACAATCACGTGGTGCAGAGAAGGTCAGGAGGTCATGGTGGACATTAATGAACTGAAGTGGCCTGGAAGAACATTCTAAGAATCAGTTCAGTATAGAGCTTCTACCAGCTGTCTTCTGCTCAAGCATGTTCATGTGAGTGTAAACAGGCATACAGGGGTCTAACACTGGTACTACAGTTTCTGCCAGACATATTTAACCAACAGCATTAGGGAACATTATGTTTAAAGGTAGAATGTTGCACTGAGTATTAAAGATGTTAGTGAGATCTTTAGACTTGGGGAAAATATACAGAGACCCAGTGTGGAACCCCTAAAATTCCCAGTCATATCTCAGCACCAAATTTCTATAGGCACATGGCCTATATCAGCCTAAGTTGAACACTAAAATATTATTTATCAATAATAAATGTTATATATAATTAATACATTTGAATATATTTAATTAATTATAATATCATATATTTAATTTAATAATGCATTTGAAGAGATATTTCATAAAAATATTAAATTAAAATATGCACAAAAAGTCTCTATCATTAAGGTGTAAATTCAGTCACAAGTAATTGATTACGCATGAAACTCAGGACTTGTGTGCCAAGGAATATTACCCATCCATTATGTATTGGCTGATGTGCACGTGCCTAACACACCTTGAGACAAGCACTGATCAATATACTGCTGATAAACTGCCAAAAAGCCAAGAATGAAACAGTTTATTGGCTTAAAGTAATGAACTTACCCCTTTAACCCCTTTCAGATCTCCCTTCAGCAGACTGTCCAATGGGAAGGTAATGATGTTATTCATGTTCTGAAACTAGAGAGTAAAAGCACCGCATTAGACAAATCTCTTTCTTCCCAGCTGTGCAATTGTCTTTCTTAGAATGGCAATCAGAGATAAACACACAAAGCTGAGATGAAACAAAAAAGGTCTGATGCCGCGGGAGAAAAATTAGACGTTTTAAGTAGTATTCATGCAAACACGATGTTAGTGGAATTATTCATTAGCTTCGCAAAAACTAAGAGGAAAACTTCCCAAATCATAAATTACACAATGACTGATAATGTTCAGCTCAACTTATTTGAGGTAGCAGCACCAATAACTGCTAAAACACATTCATCATGAAAGTTGATCCACCCAGTAGATCAATGACTCAAGATCAGTTTTTGGGCCCAGAGGTCCAAGCACATTAACAGCAGGAAAGTAAGATATCTGAAACCCATTTGTTCTATATAAAATCACATAAATGCACAATAAATGTCCTCACCAGGTTCTTGAAGAGGGCCGTGAGCTCCTTGGTGAAGACGGAGAACTTCAGGAAGGCTGATCCCAAGTCAGGGTCATCTCGGTACACACAGTTCTCTCCAAACTTCTCCAGAGCTTGAGTATACTGCTCCTCGTTCTCCACGTGAGCTACAAACAGACAGAAAGCTGTAATCACAACTTAACTAAAAACCAATTGCACCTTAAAATGCTAATTTCATAAAATTAAATATGGCGACTATTTTATGTACTTCAATAATGAAAAAAAAAATTATGAAGTTCTATACAGTCACATAAGCCTAACATTCTTCACAGCTGCAGTATCGTGTTTGTCTCACCAACTTATTGTCCTTTCCTACTGTTGGTTTCTTTCCTCCTGATTGTGTTGTCATGTATTCCAGCATTATCAGTTACAGTCAACCTAATCACATCGACTTCATACAACCACGGGCACACAAAATAGCCTATTTATTGTTTTAAGGAATCTTTTCCACACTCTGCTCATTGTTATTGTACGACAAGACAAAAATACCCTGATAGGGCCTGATGGAAACTTAAACAAATCCAAAAACCCAGAACTTCCTCCCAATTCCATCAAACTCCCAGGCGATGTCCTCTCCAGGGGCAAAGAGCGAAAGATGGAAAACAAGCAAGCGTGTAATTCACTCATGCAGTGATGTTGCAAACTCCCCCCAGTTTGTCTGCAGGGAAAATGTGTAATTTACAAGTACAGACATGTCATAAAGTGTCGGGATGCTAGTCAATGTGCAAGCCTGTTTATAATCAACACCTGGAGCTTTTCAAGCCTCACTTGTGGGTGACCTTCCTCCCACAACTAGTTAATGTTATCTAGCGCAATTTCTTCAAACAAAGACCGTCAGCAAGAATAGCCACACAGTATTATTATATAGTCGATGACCTTATGAATAATTTATAAGCTGATTTGATTCAGTGTAGCTTGTGAAAGTCTGCTTAAGAGCTTTCTCTTTAGGTGACCTATTGTATCTCGATAGGAAGGACACAATGGGACAGGAAGAGAGGCGGTGGTGCACTATCACACTAAAGCCAGTCCAGAACTGGGGCCATGTTGCGACAACACAAAAGGAAGACCTGGAGACGCACTCCAGCAGATTCGAGCGCTCATGTGCTTGAGTAGACTTGGAGCACTGCCCAGGTCACCACAACAGGCACGGTAATTAGATACAGGCTAATAAGGATAATGAATATCTGAAGGCCGTAAGCTGAGGAGATTCCATTCAAATGAAAGCATCCTTTCTTATACCTGACTGGGAAAGCAGGGATAGGGCGCTTGTTTTTGTTGCATGCCCTTTGCCTGTTCAGTTTGATGAATGGCTACACCTGCTTCAATAAATAAACACTTGATAATTACAAATGAGTGCACGAATGTGCAGTATATGCATCAGTTAAAATTGCTAACCCAAGCTCAAACTCAAGTAGTCCAGACTCCTATTAGTTTGATCTCAATAGCGTAGTAGGCAGGATTTGAACACTGAATCTAGTGAGTTCACTGTATACGGTACAAATAGTCAGATATATCTTCTAAGTGAACATCCTAAATGACATTGAAATTGATATGTTCAGCATCACCAAGCAAAGTCTTAAGCGTGAATTACACTTTAGGTAAGACACAAACGCTTAGCATATGTGGTGCACTTGGTAAGCTAACAAGGGGATACTCAAGCACAGATACTACACATAGCACTCAACACTGGGTTAAATAGTCAATTTGTAATTACTTGGAGTTATTTTAACAACATTTTGCCGTACTAAACAAAATACAAGTATATTTTTATACAATCACTTTTTTTTTTTTTTATACAGTCACAATGCATTCTGGGTTTGCATTATCCACAAATTATACTGATGTAATGCTGCTTTCGAAATGGGTGAAAAATAGTTGTCTTAAAATGCAGCGTAATGTTTGCAACAGCATTCATGTTGGAAATATACCTAGGTAGACAGCTCAATAGTGTGACACAAACTTAATGGGTTATTTTACTTTCCCTCAATGAGATTTCAAACAGCAAGTGTAAATTCTTGAACTTACAGCAAGTAACCCTCACTTACCAGAATAAAATCCAATGGATTACTGTAAAAGTGTAGACAGCTACTAGACAGCAACTACTTGGTAGTGTACTCAGTCACACCCCTTAGCAACAACAAATCATTTGTAAATGTAAGATATTAGATTCATCGTTTGAACAAGTTATGACAGGCTATGAGACCCTTATAACTTAAAACCTGAAACACACCTCTGTCTCTCTAGCCCTCCGTGACATTAGTCACACCCTCGGACGGCAGGAGGAAGGAGAGCAGTGGGAGAGTGTCTGATTATGAGCTGTGAAGACCTTTTCCTTCAAACCACCTGCTGCATCACAGTGACTCATCACATCTCAATATAGGCCTTTCCTGACTTCTTACACCCATTTTCCATTGATAATGTCAGTGCCATTGCATTCTGCCTATTTTTCACTGAAGACTGTTTTCTGGGCTAGGAAACGTTTATTTACAATTATCATATATTGACTGTTATGATTTTTTTTTACACAATTTTTTATTTATTTATTTGTTTTTTACATTTACTACTTCGGAATTCTAACATTTAATTTATTTAAACAACTAACATACAAAATCCATGGCAATGATTTTAATTGTATAATATTTTAAGTCAGAGTCATAAGCGAAATGTCTTTCAACCAGGGTTATTATCATTAACTAAAACTATTAAAAACATTTTTGTTAATTGAAATAAAGCAGAAATAAAATAAATGTTAAAACAAACTGAATGCTAAAACTTGTTTAAATAATAATAAAAAAAATAAAAAAAATGAAAATGAAGATATAAATAGCTAATTTAATGTTTTAATAAAAAAATTATAGTAATACATAAAAAATACTAAAATAGCACTACTTTCAACAGTTTTAATTCATTCTAATTTAACTACTAAATTAGAATTTTTTCTATTTTATTTAATTTTAGAACTTAAAGGGGTGGTTGATTGTAATTAAACTTTTTTAACATTAGTTAGTGTGTAATGTTGCTGTTTGAGCATAAACGATATCGGCAAAGTTACGGCACTGAAAGTTCAATGCAAATGGAGATGGTCTTTTAAAATTCTGGCAGTTTAGCCTACAAAAATGGCTCGTAGGGACTACAACGAGCTACTTCCCGGATTTGTTACGTCACAAACCCAGAAATTTACATAAACGCCACTCCCGGAAACATGCAACAAAGGGGGCGGGGCCATGTAGCACGGCTTTAGAGAAGAGGAAGAGTTGTAGCCATGCTGTTGAAACTGTGTTATTTTCATCCCGTTAACAGGTCTTCTGTGTTCAGCCTCCCTACGGACACTGTACTTCGTGAACAATGGTTACAATTTAATTTTAATTCTGTTCCTGACAAATTTAATCCTAATGTAGCTGTCTGTGCTGCACATTTTAAGGAAGACAGCTTCCAGAATCTACACGAGTTGAATGCCGGATTCACACAAAGGCTATTACTGAAACTGCTTGATCCTCTTCATTACTGCTGTCTGGGTCTGATTCTGGCTCAAATTGATACGGCAAAATTGACACCTTTATTTACATTCCACCGGAGCACATGCAACTACTGCCCGTAATGGTAATGGGCATGAAGTTTCCGGACAACGAATTTCCGGTTAAGTTTCCGGTTAACAAATCACAACACACTGGGCCAGCTAACCAATCTGAGCTCATTGCGTATTTTTGAAGGAGTGGTTTCATTGAAACCGGAAGTCAACCGGCCATTCAAATGACAATGGAGACAGCGGCTTACAATAAATGTAAAATGTTACACTGCACCCCATAAACACAATCAAGCCAAGAAAAAAAAAAGCAGTCAACCACCCCTTTAAATAGCAAACATATACAATTCATAGCAATCAGTTCACATATATAATATTTTAAGACAGATAAAAACGTGTGCCACCCATAAACTGAATGTCTCGAACATGCCATCCATAACCGTTGAATACCAAACTCCGCCTGAGCCTCAAGTCTCTTACAAAAAATGCATGTGAGGCTCCGAATTTTATAGCAGTGCTTGTGATCTCCACATGGTTTGACATTCACAGTAGGGCTCTTCACATGCAGGCTGGATTCCAGCTGATGCCGCCGCTAATGTTATGACAGTAAATCTCCAGGCCAGGCGGTGTGTGTACAGACTCAACACAGGCTGTGTTTGGCCTTCAAGTATGCAGTCTTGTTTTCTGCTGCAGTGGCCAACTGTGCATTTGGATCTGCTTATCGTTTTTAAAGCGACATATGAGCTCTGCACATTTTCTGCTCATCTGCAATGGCAAAAATCTGGCTCCTAGCTGTCTCTCCTCATGGTAACTCAACCCTAGCAGGCTTTCAGTGCTGTGGCCATCTGAATGACAGTCTGTTGGGGGAACAAAATTACTGTTTCATTGGCCTGTCTCACGGTCACCTTCAAAATCACTCACACAAAAATGCACCAGTTAGGGCAGTGACTTGAGTTTTAAGCCTTTGAAACTCACTATTACACACATATAGTATAAAATTGTCTTCCTTTTCATGAATGTTTTCTGGCTAGCTACTCGCTGAGCTTATTATGTGATGATTGTAAACTCAGGTGAGTCTGTAGTGGAGGAGGGGTTGGTCCATGCGAGTAATGCTGGAATCATTTAAACACCTGTGTACATTGCACCTGGCTTATAGGGTAAGAAAAATACCCCCTTATCTACTCCTGGAGTTTTATATAGAATACAGGCCAATACATTTTAAAGCTAAATAAATAGAATTAATACAATAATAAAGGTAGTTTCAATACTCATATTTGATTGGACACTCAAAGCCAATATTTTGTTCAAAAGCACTGGGACATTTTGACATCTCACTCAGCTTATCTGTGTTGGTGTGCTCTAGACAGACTGTCAGGTGATTTTTCAGGTTATATTTTTATGCTAGTAGGTGTGATAAGTAGACTATCTTTATGAATGAGTCATTTGAATCACTCAACTGATTCGTTCAAATACACCGATTCATTCTGGAATGAAAGTCACTCCAGCACTTCTCTACTATATGCTGTATATATTAGGCAAAAAACAATGTGAAACTAGCAGTATGTCCAAATTCATAGTATTCATAGACAAAAAGTACCTGGATGACCTATAGTATTTACATTTAGATTCTGAAGTGCATATCTGATGGACATTTTACTATCCCATGAGGCCACAGGAGAGGAGTTATAAATGGCAGTGAAGCAATGCAACTGATGCCATAACTCACATGACAATATGGCAGACGTTGTTCATCTGGATTTCATTCATACTACACATTCATACTATATAGAAACATACTTTCTCAATGTTCTCCACCAAATATAGTGCCTAGTCAGACAGTATGTGATTTCAGAGGCAGCTAGAGTCACTATTCCATTACAGATTTGGGCAAAACTTTTGCGAGATTTTATAGATGTCGATAAGAAACTATTGCGAAATTACGGCGTTTCCACTAACCAATGTTTTGTGACTAAAATATATTTTGTTTTCTCTTGCGATTAGTCATAGACGGTTGTTGTCAGGTTTACGTGTAATCGCAGCGACCGCATTAGCCATTATTTTTAATCAAAGGAGACGTAGGCATGTATCTTTAGCGAAGCAGCATGAAGAGACACTTCTGAAACATGCCATGCTGTTATAAAAATGGTATAAAGTACAAGCACTGAATAGAGTGGCCGCGATCAGCTCCGGTGGCGGTGTTGGAGCCGTAATGCACCACAGACGTATGTCGTGTAAATAGGGGGTTATCTAAGCAATAATGGCAAGGAAAGCCCCTTATACTTGAAAGCGTCGCTCCACTGCCATTCATGACTCCTCTGCTGTGGCTTCATGGGATAGAAGAGTGTTCATCAGATGCATATTCAAAAATCTCGCCAGAAGATATAATAAACCATTCAGGATTTTCAACGGATTCCTAAAGAATAACCTTAAATTAAAATGCCTAAAGCTAAACCTCCCTTGTATTCACATTTCTAAACCTGTTGTCCAACAAAAGAGAACAATATAAACTTTTTACTCCACAACACCAGTCAAATGTTTCCTTTTGTGATCTGATGAGGCTTCTTGTCACAGAATGAGGCAGAAAATATGTTCTATATGCTACTTTAAAAAATACATTGATTTGCAATAGATTATAAATTAGGGTGACCATACGTCCTCTTTTCCCTGGACATGTCCTCTTTTTGGACCTACAAAAATGCATCCGGCTGGGATTTCTTAATTGTCCAAAATGTCCGGGAATTCGGCTGTTCTTAATCTCACTCCCGCTGAATCTCTGACCATTGCCGCCTGCTCTCGCAACATGTGTATCGCTCCCACGATTTTCGTGTCCACTCCTTTAAACATTCTAATATTGAGTATAATTTTGGCGCATCAGGGAGCCGCTCTCAGGAAGTCAGGATGCGGTGTATTTAAATATTTTTGAATGAGCGTTTGCGCTGTTTACGTTCACTTTCGATTTCGCGATCACACGCACTCTGTGTAAAGGGAGCACATCAGATATTTGTCAATGAGCTCAGGATCTGTTGAGCAGCAAATCCTCCAGCATGGTCTTGTCAGTCATCTCTCCTTATTCTCGACCTGTGATCAGTCAAAGCTGACTCTGTTAGCTCTCGTTGGATGCAGGGTTGCCAAGTCCGCGTTTTTTCCACAGAATTGGGCTACTTTTAAACTGTTGCCATGGGTTGATTTTCCCAAGTGGGTTAAAGGTTTGAAATATTGCATAAATTACATTTGACTGAAATGCTTGTATTGAAACGTTTCGTATTATGCCTATGATAAAACTTTCATGATCTTCTACATTAACTGTTCCCTCCTGGTGGAATGACCTGCCCAGCTCAATCCAAGAAGCTGAGTCCTTAATATTTTTAAGAAACGGCTGAAAACACATCTCTTTAATCTTCATTTGACCATCTAACTCTAGCACTCTCTATTCTAATGCTACTTCTAATTTTACAGTGGGGCAAAAAAGTATTTAGTCTTTTTTTTTTTTTTTAAACTTGACCCTCTAACATGTGCACTCTCTATTCTACTTCTATTCTAATGGCCAATCCATAATTTTTGGGGGGAATTTTTATTTATTTATTTTTTAACAAGTATCGGTTCAGGCACAGTTTAGGCACCGGAACCATTTTAAAAGTATCGATTTGGCACCGGTCTCAAAAAAATAAATAACGATACCCAACCCTAATTACAACACCCTAGAAGCTATGTCAATATAAGTGTAAAACACTCAGAATACTTCAGAAACCTCTACTAGATATTTCTTACTGTGAAATGCTCAGACACCTGATGCCAGCTCAAGGTTTCATTATTGGCAAAAGCCTCCAGTAGGCCTTAGGCTCCAAACTGACAGGAAAGATGCTCCAGTTCTGTCAGCGTCTTTTCTTCCTTCACTTTCTCCCATCCTCTCTAGGCAGCTTTCAGATCGATGTCTGCGATAGACACTGATCATCATGCATAAATAATCCAGGACTGTAAAACAGAAGTGCTTGTTTCTTGGGCTGAAGTGAGAATGCTCTGATGTGTCAGGAGTGAGAGCTCATCTTCTTCACCTTCCTGAAGACACACTGGCAGCTTATTTAATAAATGAGATGCCATGTGAAGAGACTACATAAACATACTAAATGATGTAAACGCTGTGACTTAAAGATGGAAACAGCCTGTGCTTTTCTAGACGTTTCTAGCTTCCCTTTTAGATGTTTTGTGAGTAAGCCTGACCTTAACAATATTTATAAACACACACACACATAGAGAGAGAGAGTGTGTCTACTATTGATATAAAATTATATATATAATTTTTTTTATAATATAATATAAAATTTGAATTACATGTTTAAATAGAATTTTGCCAAAAATATGAATTTATTATTCTACATTTTGAAAAATTCATGAACCTTTGTAATGCCGAATGGAGGAAGGTGAATTTTACCTTGTAATTTTCCCATAAAATAATGCTACAACAGAAATATTACATATTATTTATTTCTATTTTTAATTGGCACATTAACACTTTTGTCATCCTGCGATCATTGCAGCATCTGCCGGGGCAATGATAATAGATGTTAGAAGAGGGTTTAAAATCCCAGTAGTAAATTCCACACTCCAGCAGTGATTTTAACACACTGTCACTGTTCTCTCCAGGTGTGAATTACACCTATTTCTGTACCTCTGCACGTGACCCAGCAGTTCAGAGTGCTATGATCAGGAGATTTGTCTCTCGCACGTCAACTCTGAGAGATTTATGTACATCCCGGGCCGTCTGGCCTTTCTAAAGTCAGCTAAGAGCAGATGTCCTGTTCCTCACTGATAAAAGAATGTGTTAAGAGCAGAGAACTTGATCAAACTCACCCAGGGTTACCAGCCTGTAAGCAGGGATTCTCTGATTTATTACTGCAGAGGAACATGACGTTCCTATCAAGGCTTACGTAATATGGCTTTCCTAATGAATAACCACTTTTGACCAGCCAACTTGGTCATCAGCCGATATTATTAGACATTTTTATATATATCATTATCGGACGATGTTGACATTTCCCCTATTTTTTATGTTTAAATTACCATTGTCATCATCTAATATTTACTTTAAGTTAACCTTTAAAAACACTACTAATTTATTAACACTTAACTGGTAAAACTGTAATTTTAGCAAATCTCAAAATAAATATATTTATTTTCATACATTTTCATTCATGTTGTGAAGCCTAATTTCACTTGTAGCACTTAAAACCACTGTTTTAGTTTTTTTTTTGTTTGTTTGTGTTTAAGACAAAATAGTGTAGAATTTTAAAACAAAATTAGTTTATTCTTAAATTATAATGTTGTGATGCTTGATTTGAGTTTTAAGTGTTTTTTATAAGACAAAATAGTATAAATAGACAAAATAAAATAACATTAATATCAGCCATTTTTTTATTTATTTTTATACTAGAATATGCCACAATAGCTTGTAGCATTTATCTGGAGGTTGCCTTGTGATGCCTAAATACACTTGTAACATTTGAAACAACTAATTTTAGTTTTTAGAGGTTTTATTTAATTTATTTATTTAGTCAAAGTAGTATAACATATTAATATCAGCCGTTTTTATTTATTTTTATATTAGAATTTTGTGATGCCTAACAACTGCAGCATTTAAAACAACACATTTTTGTTTTTAGTATTTTATTTAGACAAAATAGTAAAAACAAATATTTGTATTGATTCATTTTATTGATGCCTTGTAGCATTTAAAACAAACCAAAATATGAGCAATAGCAATCGTTTAGCACTCATTTTGTCTGATATGCAATTACGGTACGGCTATTTAATGCAAGTCAGGTGTGTTTAGATCAGTAAAATGCAAATAAGGATCAGGCTTGCAAATTATTTTCAACGATACTTCATGGAATCTGAATTTGCATAATCAAATGAGTGGAACAGATCCTGCCAGAGTGACACGACACAAAAACACTGATTCCCGCAAACAGGAAACAATAACAGAGCCACGGCTCTGGGAATCCCATCAGGATAGACATGAAGGGTGTGTCCTGGCACAGCTGTCCCCTGGGGTGTGGGAGGCAGCTGTCCCACCTGAACAGAGCCAGCAGTGTTCCTGTAAAAGTGTTGATCAGCAGAGCTGGCTCGTCTGGGTCTCCTTGTGCAGTTGAAACAAATTCAGTGTGTGAATGAGCCGTGTTGTCATAGGCAGAGACAGGCGGCACAATGGAGAGCTGCTCAACCTCAGTACCGGCAGCCGGTACAAAGAACAGTCCTTCAGTACGCGCTGATAACTGGAGCCATTCAATCGAGCATCACTCGGAAACACTCTAAAACACTAATTATATTCTGGGAAAGCACAACTCATGGATGTCGCCTTCTCCAGTAGGTCAGTGTGAAGATAACAGCCTGTAAGCGACATGAAGTTAACCCTGGATCCTAAACAGATGCTACTCAGTGAAGCAGCGAGCGATCATTTTTTGTTCTATTAGTCTCAGCAACCAGGTTTTGTTTTGCATTATGTAAAAGCAGCCCTGCCCATAGTAAAATTTCATTGGTCTAAAACCCAAAAATCAAATACTTCCTTATAAATTGTGATTTTGTAAATTTAACTCTGTAAACTATTGGAACTCATGTCATATGATTCTAATCTTCCTCAGTCATGTTTGATGTTTTACATAGATGAGGAGCAGTAATTCGGTCCAATGAGTTTGTAGTGTGGGCGGGGCTACTGTCGCAACTTCCGCTGGTCTAAATTCATCTAATTTAAAGCACTACAGCTACAGCCATGAAAAAACTGCTTATCGAAAAAAATACAGGCTTCGTCAATACATTTTGAAATTTTCAAATGTCAAATACATTTTATTTTTTAAATCTTTTTAATAATAAATGTGTAATATTTATTAATAATACTTAATTTTATTTTTAATTTCAAAATAATACTGTTTTTAATATTAAAATCTCGATAAAAAAATAGTTTTAAATCCAATATTTTTGTTTCATTTTTAGCAGCAAAGCATGGCACAGCTATGGAACAAATTTACTGGCTTCAACAATACATTTTTAAAATTCAAATGTCAAGTAATTTTTTAATAACAATTTTTTATTAACAATATTGAATATTATTTTTATATTAAAATAATACCGTTTTAAACAAAATATTAAGAGCATATAGTTTTAATAGCAAGTTTTTTATTTATTTTATTTTTAGCAGCAAATCATGGTCGCTACAGTCATGGAAAGAGTGCTTGTGCAAACAAATTCAATGCCTTCAAGATTTTTTTAAATACAAAATTTAGTTTTATTTCTCCATTTAATATTAAATATGTAATATTTATTTAGAATATGTAACATTAATTTACTATAAAATATACATTTTTAATATTAAAATATTAATACTAAATTGTATTTTATTTATTTATTTTTTGACAGCAAAGCATGGCTGCTAAATATATTACTATTATACAAGTATAAGAAAACTAAAACTAAACTAAATAAATAAATACAGGTTAAGACCTCAGGAAAAAATATGTCACTTGCTGGACTTCTAGTTGACCATCCTCCTGCCTAGAGCCCTGCATTTCAGCCCGGGCCCGATGGGCCCCGACTTTTTTACGCCCCTCGGGTCGGGCTTCGGGACAATTTTCACGTCATAGTTCAAACGCGGGCCGGGCCTCGGGCCTGTTTTAGGCTTCTCCTTATTTTTATATTTTAGACATCCATCAATTAGTGATAAAAAAAATTGCCACGCTGGTGGAAACAACACGGGACCGTGCTAGCGGCTCGACGGTGTTTAGTGTCCAGCAGCAGCAGCATGCGTGCCGTCACCGCAGCTGAAGAGTTCTGCGTTCAAATGCACGCAATAGGCTTAAGAAGCACCGGCAAAAGTAATTACCATAAATGTGACGGGGGGAAATAGTAGGGAGATATTTGAGTTATTTACTAATAAACTAGTGTTTTCTGAGTCAGTGTCGCAAGGATGAAGTTGCCGATCCTGACTCGCCATCTCCTCATTAGACGCGCCTTTAGAGAGAAGTGCATCTTTACGGATTATGATTATAATGAAAGAGTTTTTGTTTTGTTTTATTTCGTTAAGTAGTCATTTAAAGCTTTCTATAGATATATTTATCATGTCTGTGAGGCAAGTATTCGCTGAGTTTCGGTTCATTTTTGTGAAGCGCTCCTGTTCAAGACGAGACAGCAGAAAGCCGTTTTTTTTCTTTATTTTATAAAAGCACAATGTTTTGCTGATATTGTGAGTGCACACAAATAAAAGTAGACCCTTTACAGCTACGGATGATGTATTACTCTTACCTTTATGAGCAAAAATGACGGCGTAGGCTATCCACTGAAAAAAATGCAAGTGATCGAGCTGGCGCCTCTATGTCCAGCAAAGCGTCTCCGCACAAACTATTGGATATAGCGCACATTTATCTAGGTTTAACGTTTAAACATTGTTATATGCTTGAACTGTTTTATATCTTTAGATTTTATTTTAGGCAAGTCGTGATGATTTGAGAAGGCTAAATTGATCAAACATACAGTAGGCTCACTGTCTGCTGCTGGCTGCTTGGTCGTTACTTTAAAAAAACAAAAACGTATATTTAGCGAACAAAAAATGCTCCAAACGTTTTTTTTTTATTAACTTCATAAAGAAACTAAACGAAATATAATCACTTTGCTATTACATACAAAACTGAACTATTTTAATAGCTGAAACAGAAGGGGAAAAAAAGTCGGGCTTGGGCCGGTAATTCTGATAAGCTGTCGGAAACGGGCCGGGCTAGGGCCTGAGCGTCTCGGGGCAGGGCCGGACTAGGGCCTAAATTTGAGGCCCGTGCAGGGCTCTACTCCTGCCCTATCCCTAGTCAGTACATTGAATCAGGACTCTCTTCAAATTTCACTCAGCACTTGAAGACATAGAGACACTCAACATCTCTAAAAATGGAAACAAACTACCTACTCTCAGTTCCATTCTAAAAGACACACTCTCTTTTTAAGCATGATCAACATATATCATGTATCAAATGTGTCACCTATAGATAAAGCCGAGTACATTCCCTGTATCAGATGGATGCGCAGATGTGCTCTAGAGATTTGCTGACTGTAATCCAATCAGACTGCGGCCACATCACGAGACGGGATGAGATGATGAATGACAGAGGCGAGGCAGTAAAGAGGCTGAGATCACTTACCCAGACCGGAGGCGTAAATGGCCTTAACTGACTTCTTCATCTTGTAAAGGACACTGCGGTCCACATCCAGGGCCTAAACACAGACACAGAAAGAAACCGAGAGATATAATATGTGTATCCCAAAGCCTTTAGGACAGTAAAACAGATGCACATTAACATCAGCACTACTGATTATCAGACCCTTAATTATCTTTAGGTCACGCTCAAATATGAATCTCACACATACACAGACTTTTAGGTGTGTGTGTGTGTGTGTGTGTTCACGGGGGGCAGACCCTGCTGTCTTAGGTGTGCGTGTGTGTGTTCACGGGGGGCAGACCCTGCTGTCTTCAGTCTGCAGGTGATTCATTATTCAAAAGCAAGCCCCTAAAAATACTCCAAAACAATCCCTGCACTGCAGGAGCAGCGGAAGTCGGCAGGCAGGACTGCACAGCTGAATCTGTACACATTCACGAAACAAAACTCCCCAGGAGCACCGCAGGATGCAACACACACACACACACACACAGAGCAGTATGACATTCAATAAGAGTGCAAAGCATAAGCAAGAAAATGACACGCATTAAAACCTAAGTCTGAGTCAGGGTGTTGTTATTGTATACAGTTATTGTATGCAGCCCTACAAACAAGTGCAGCAAACCTGGAGGTAGGGGTGTGCGATAATGATATAAAATGATATCTTGATATTTTCTGGAATTTTGTCGATAACGATTATTAGACAAAATTTTGCAGAGCGTGTTATTGTGCTGGTACCTTGGCAGGTTTAGGACTGCCGTGGACAGCTGACACCCAAAGCTTCTGATATTCTTCATATTCTGTGAGCTGGCTAGTTTGTAGGAGTAACAGAAATTTACTTTTAAGCTTAAATGGATTTTTACCTTTTATGGGCTTTTTTACCTTTATAAGGCCAGTTTTTTCTAACCTAATTAAATGCATGCATCATCTTTTATGTCAAATTCTTAAATTTAATCAAATTCAAATAGTAATCTTAAAGAAAAGTAAACAGTATCAACAAAATTTGAGTTTCCACTGCAGAGGTGGCATTTACATGCATTTACACAGACTGTTTAATGCAGGACATGAATGCATTTGACCTGCAGTTACAAATGCATAATGTTTTGATTTATTATTTTGATGTTTTGATGAATTAATTATTTTGATTAAACAAACGTTGAATACTGATATTTGAAATGTTTTGGGGAAAAAAGGGAAAATATATTTTAAATATAAACCTAAAATCGCCAGTAGGTGGCAGCAAATCACGGCATGAGTGAGCCATTGAGTCATTCATTCAACCAATTTGTTCAAACAACTGTTGTGTCTAAAATGTAAGTCACTTAATATTAACTTCTTATTTATTGAACTGTTCATCAAATCAATATCACATCTGCAATCGGGCTGATATTTGGAGAAAAAAAAATTCTTCGTGTGATAATAACTATGTCAGATGATATAAATATAAAAGGCACATAAAAGTCTGCATATCTTTAAACAACAATTGCGATATTATCATAGATGATATAGATCGCATACCCCTACTGAGGTTTATTAAAACACACAACCACACACACACATTTTTGCCTTTTAAAAATCACAAAAACAAACAATTGCGATTAGATTTTTTTCTCAAATCATGTAGCCCTAATAGAATACCATTTAGTACCACAGCAGGGTGAAACACAACAAAAAAAATCTGATATAAATCGAAATTTTGCATCAAGCATTAAAAAGGGAAATAGCATCAGTTCCTCTACTGAAGCAGCCCAGCTCAGATGTGGTCGACCGATCACATATCCTCTACAATCATCTCTCAGTACTAGGGGTGTAAGAAAATATTGATACACGTATCACGATATTTTGTTTGGCGATACTGTATCGATTCTCAAAAATGGAATATCGATATAAAAAAAAAAAAAATCATACAAGATTCATGGCAGCTGTTTTGTTTTGAGATTATATTCCGACCACTAGATGGCAGTCTTCATCTCTGAACTTAAACAGTGGCAGGAAATACTAGCATTAGGGCACGCCCCTATTGTTAGCGTTAATATAGTTTGCTGCAAGTAATGGAGGATGAAAGAATTGTTGCAGTTCCTGTTTCGGTGTACAAAGCTGAAGTGTGGCATCATTTGAGCTTTTTTTGGTAACGTCCACGGGGCGCCGCCTTGGTTTCGCCACATGCCGCGTCCCGTGTGAAGAGCCTCGTGCGGGGTGCGGCAGGCGGTAGGGTCGTTGGTGTGTTGGGGGCGTTTTGTGCAGTTGGGGCGGTGCTCGCGTCACGGTCTCGGCGATTCCACGAGGAACATAAATACAAACTGAAAAACCTGTGAAATCCAAGTGGAAAGGTTCTGAGAATGTTGAACATCTGTATTTATTTTATTGTTTTACAATTGTTTGGTTTTCTTTATGAATCCTGCAAGCACTTTATTTTTCATTGATATTAAGCAGATGTAATTCTTTTGTTCAGATCAAAATGTTATGACATTGTATGTTACTATTGTAAATTTAAACAGTGAACCTTTAAAGCAGGGTCTAAAAATATATATATGGTCTTTTCTTTTTATAAAATACATTTTCTACTTATACATTTAACTAAAGGATCCTGCAAGCACTTTAATTTTTCCCCCTACTCATACTGCACAAAAAGTGGTTCAATAACGTTGAATGTTACAGGGGCTGATTATTGCAAATGCAGATCCCACCATGTTCTGGTTAAATAATTTTTTTTTATTTATTGCTAAGGTTTGTATATGGTGGTGTGTTCTTAATGACAGCTTTCCTAGAAATATATCCAATTCCTAAAATAAGAAATATCCCAATATATCGCCTTGCTTACAGTATCGCAATGTATCGCAACATATTGTATCGCAACCTCTGTATCGTGATATGTATCATATCGCCAGATTCTTGCCAATACACAGCCCTGCTCAGTACCTCCATGCTGTTTACAAAGCCTCAAACCTCCAGATAAATCTAATGAAACTCTGGCCTCAACATCCTCGGCTGTTCACAGGAGCCTCCGCTGCTCCCAAAATGGAAGAATGTAAATCCTGCCTTTATTAAAAATGCTGTGTAATATTTATTTTACAAACATGTTGTAGGGAAGTTTTCTAGATGCTCGTCTGACAGCTGACTGTGTTTTATTTAGCTGAGTGTTCAGTTTCAGAGCGGTAGGTAGACTGACAACGCTTTTACTCATGACAGCGAGTGAGCCGGACTCTGAACCACCAAAACCAAGACGCCTGACAAAGCAAAAGGAGAGTTTACTAAGAAAACAGTAGTTATTAATAAACCAAATTATTTCATAGAAATAGAAAGAAATTCACATTAACACCACCATAGTTTCATGAGTCTTTTACATAATTTCATCCTTTTATAATATTTTTCTTAGTTATCTTTGAAAAGGATTACACTTCAACACACGAAAATAATGAATGTTTTTTTTTTTTTTATTAAATCCTGCCAGAGTTATTGAGGGAGTGAGTGAGATGTGACCTAAATTTGACTTGTCAAATAGGGAAGCAGTTTCACGCCAGGCTTTAGACCTCAGTGTCCTACCGAGTAGTGTAAAAAAACTATTTAAAAACCTAATTTACCTTTCACTTCACAGTGTGTCTTTGTTTCACACAGAGATCTACTATATAACTCTTTCATTGAAGTGACATGAGAATTGTAGGAGAAACAGGACTTTATTACAGGATTCATAAGTTGATTACTTGTATTAGGTACTAATCCCAGTGACTAGTTAAGCATCAACCACCTGTCTCTTCATAACACTTCAATGCATGCTCCAAAACTTTAGAAATATAATAAGAGTCTGATGTTAGAATGCTGCAAACTCTAACAGCTATATTTTCTAACAGTCATATTTTGATCAATACACACAATTATCGATCAAAAGTGACAGTAAGACATTTATATTATTAAAAAAAGGTTTATATTCCAAATAAATGCTGTTCTTCAGACTTTCAAAAATTCAATCACAGTTTCCACAAAAATATTAAGCAGCACTACGGTTTTCAACATTGAAAATAATCATTTTTAAAAAAT
This sequence comes from Sinocyclocheilus grahami, assembly GCF_001515645.1. Taxonomy (NCBI): domain Eukaryota; kingdom Metazoa; phylum Chordata; class Actinopteri; order Cypriniformes; family Cyprinidae; genus Sinocyclocheilus; species Sinocyclocheilus grahami. Next base: position 374,136 of record NW_015505647.1, read on the forward strand.
GTTCATTGAGCACCGAATCACCACATTAGAATGATTTCTGATGAATCAGGTGACACTGAAAATTCAGCTTTGCCATCACAGAAATAAATAATATATTAAAAATAAAATATATAAAAGTGAAATAAAATAAAATATATTAAAATAGAAAACAATTATTTTAAATTGTAATAATATTTCACAATATTTCTGTTTTTAGTGTATTTTGATCAAATAAATGCAGCCATGGAGAACATAAAGATACTTTTTTTCAAAAACATAAAAAAAAAACTCTTATGACACCATTTTTAAATGGTAGTATATAATTCATATTAAAAAAATTAAATAACTATTTTACTTTTTCTTTTTTTTGGAGGGGGGGGGGG
>NW_015505647.1:375307-387542 GCF_001515645.1 Sinocyclocheilus grahami
AAAAGCGCATTCTGTGTGAATGGCACCTAGTGATATATTCTACTTCTGGTCATTCACAGAGCGCGTCACACATGAGCGGTTAATCACACGAGCTGACATGCAGTTGGATCATTCTTTTCTCTTTACTGTTATCATTGGCATATTGTCAAAGTGTCTAATTCTAACGTTTGGGAATATTTCTATTCAAAATCGTGATTCCTCGGTTTATAAAAAATAAAATCGTGGCAAAACATTCAATTTTAATTAATCGATAAAATTGGAAAAATCACCCAGCCCTAACTGGAATAATAATTGTCTCTTTAGGATTCACAGTACTTCCTTCTTATTACTGCTTTGCTTTGTTAAAGTTTGAGTATGTCTGCGTAGTTCATCAAACTCTTGCTTCAAAAGAGCATTGAAGAACCTGTTTCATGATAATGGCCTCTTTACATGGAAAAAAAGTTTAGTTGTTTCAATTCTTGTTTAAATGGGGGGGGGGGGGGGGGGGGTATTGAACAAATACATTATAAAACACTATATCTCTTGCCTTGCCTACGATTTTAGATTAGATTTCTTTTGGAGCTCTTCTCAATGCATTCTGGAATGGCCTCATTTGGGAAGGATACGTGTTATGAACTTATGTAGCTACATAATGTAAGCATTAAAAAGTACTTTGGTGGTCCCATGGCAATAACATGGTAATTTGTTAGCTGTACTATTAAATGAAGGCTTATTTCAAAGAAAATACTGAATTCCTGATGTTCATTTCCAATGAATCCTCCATTTTAATGGTTCAATTCAATACACAAGTGTCAATTTACTGTCCCTTACAGAACAAGGCTCTTCTATAGCAAAACCATGCGTTTCCCTTTTATGTGCAAAAAGAGCTACATTGGAGTAAAGCGCAGTAAAATCTGACAGACTGATCAAGTAGCTCTCTGTCATGTGAAACCACCATCGGCCTCCATTTACCTTCATCTCTACAGGCCCTGTACTCTTTCACTTAATCTCATTTAACTGGCCTTTATCTTTATCTATAAGTGAGGCACTCAGCGCTGGACAAACCGAGACCCTGTTTTAATGAACGCTCATCTCAGAAAGAGATCGGACACTACATTTCCTCAGCTACACCTTCTAGTGAATCCTGCAGGGAAAATTAAAGGCATCAATCTCTTTCCACAGCTCATGAATAGCACACAAGGGGTTAAGGAGGTCTATGCTCACCGAAGTGCTGTTATGACAACACAGTGGCATTTTTTCATCTTACTCTTTCAACATTAATCTTCATCTGTTTTAATTTAAATCTGTGAGACATTAAACAGGGTCCTTGAAAGAATGCAGAGGGCAGAACTGAACAGGCTAAATGCCCATCAAACTTAATCAGTCAATGTTAGCAGAGAAACTAAGGGACACACACCAAAAGAGACATCTACCACAGTCAGCATTCGTGCGATATTTTCATTATGTTGAAACTCATTCTGACAGGCTCCTCTGTGAGAGTGTTCGAGTATTAAATAAGCATGCAGGGACCAACAAGATGTTGTGTTAGTGTTTCTGACTATGTGAAATTACACACCTGCCACACGCTCACTCTCATCTGTGGAAATGCATCACTTCATCTGAAAATGAAAAGTGTCCTCTGAAATATACTTTGTACGATTTTGGGCTGTCCTAGACGAAAGATGACCAACGTGAAACAATCGTGGTGATTTCTTTGGTCGTGGCTCCTAAATGGTGGTCCTACGTTGTTCTGTGAGAGAGGTTCAAAGACAGCCTCGAAAATTTTCTGACTTGTGCTTGCTGCTACAACCTATGTCTACTGACCAGCAAATAATAATGAAACATGAAATGACAATGATCAATGCAAAATGGCGTTAAAGCTTAAAAACCATGGAGGTGAAAATAAGAAATATGGGTGTGTGGAAATCACAATTGCCAATGCATGATTCATCTTGCTCTATATGTTTACCACTAGCGCAAGCTGATGACGTTAAAAGGATAGTTCACTCAAAAATTAAAATTGCTTCATTTACTCACCCACAAGCCATCCTAGGTGTATATGACTTTCTTCTTTCAGATTAATACAATCTGAGTTATATTGGAAAATGTCCTGGCTCTTCCAAGCTTTATAATGGTAGTGAATGGGTGTTGATATTCAATAGTAGTCCAATAAACTGGCCTTTATTCACCCCCAAGAGTACCCGCATGGAGTACTTTTTTTATGATGGATGGATGCACTTTATTGGACTTCTATTGGACTATTGAATATCAACACCCATTCACTGCCATTATAAAGCTTGGAAGAGCCAGGACATTTTCCAATATAACTCAATGTATTCGTCTGAAAGGAGAAAGTCATACACACCAAGGATGCCTTGAGGGTGAGTAAATCATGGGGTAATTTTTCATTTCGCTTTCATTTTCATTTACTTGCGTTGCAGCCTATGAATCAATAGGTGTTATCATCGTACAGTCTACATTAGAGGTCTTCGACCCTGCTCCTGGGGACCCACAGTACTGCAAAGTATATTTCCAACCTGCTTCAACACACCTGCCTGTGTATTTTCAAGCAATCTTGAGAAGCTTGATTAGCTGCTTCAGGTGTGTTTGATTAGGGTTGTAACTAAACTCTGCAGGACATTGGGTCCCCGAGAACAGGGTTGAAGACCTATGGTCTACATCAGGGCTGGGCAACTTCAGTCCTGGAGGGCCAATGTCCTGCAGAGTTTAGCTCCAACCCTTATCAAACACACCTGAACCAGCTAATCAAGGTCTTCAAAATCCCTAGAAGGCTACAGGCAGGTGTGTTTGATTAGGGTTGGAGCTAAACTCAGCAGGACCGAAGTTGCCCATGCATCCGTGGTCTACATACATACATGTTGTACCCTAGATCAGTGGTTCTCAAACCTGTTCTGGAGTACCTCCTTGCACATTTTGTATGTCTCCCTTATCTAACACACCTGATTCAACTCACCAGCTCATTAGTGGGGACTGCAAGACCTGAAGTGGGTGTGTCAGATATAGGGAGACATACAAAATGTGCAGTGCTGGAAGTACTTCATGGAGAGGTTTGAGAACCACTGCTCTAGTTTATTAGATCCACAAACTGTTTCAGACAGTACAGTCCAATTTGGTGTACTGGTTTCGTTTTTGTAACCGTGCTTTGTATGCGCAAAATTACCATCATTTTAATATTGCATTTAAAACATTTTAAATAAGTTAAAATAAAACTTGAAAAATAATACATTATTTTAAACTAATAATGCTTGTGCAGCGCTGTCAGAATACATGCAATTCGTGCATGCATTAGAAAATATAACATTCTGCAGTTTATTTACTAATCGTTTGATGTAATTTCACGATTTCAATCATCATACAGTAACCTAACCACCAGCATTAGCCACCTCATCTTCTCATCGGAGACGTGATGCAGCAATAAACAGTCTCTCACTGTCGGTGCTTCGTGCTTGTAATGATTTCTGCATCTTTCTCTGATAGTTTTAAATACTTTCACACTGCCGACATGTTTGCTGCATTAGCGTGTGCCTCTATTTGATCGCTTTCGTCATTGTTCGGTACATATTATTCGGCCTTTTCTCTTATTAATTTCGGTTGCCAAATATTCGCTGCATCCCTAGTTTTCATATTTAAAGAATTTGCCACTGATGACTCAAACGCAAGTTTTGAGCAGTGTAGAGTAGCGCTTGTTGTTTGTCATTTCTCCGATCACAAATGCAGACATGGTTTTATGTTTACACGGCACAATGCAGCGCGTAAAAAGACAGTATAAGTAATTATAATAATCAGTATATAAAATAATGTGTGTTTTTAACCTTAAACCGCATAAACATTTCATTACACCAAATACACAAAATAATGTTCTTTTTAGCTCATATGACCCCTTTAAAAGACTGGAAAAACATTTTTATCGGACATAACTTGAGAAAAATAGCGCAGATGAAGATGAACCTTTCTAGAGCATGTGTCGACCGCCTGTGTTTAACACTGAGAAACTAACACCTGTGCTACATTATGTGTTGTAGTATAACACAAGATCAGGAACGGAGGTGGAAAATGATCCTGTAAATATGAATTACAAATTCGATTTGATCTTGACTAAAATTATAAGTGGACTTCCGGGGAAAAACATGACCCCTGTAATGTAAATAGACTTTGTGTTTCATTGTGTTCTTTGCCCTTCACTGTTTTCAAAAAGTGCAACAAGCATCCCTAATCATTATCTTGTGCAAAGGGTCAGGAGTCTTTCGTTTGCTTTATTTCCGTTTACTAATGTATAACAGACACCCTGAACACTGCCAAAACATTACAAAACCGAAGGTTTGATGACTATCCCAGCAGAGTAAAATAGGGACCTTCAGGTCAATATGACGTCAGGCACCATCTGTCCCGTTCCAGTCTGGAGAGCAGCATCTCTGAAGGTGCCAGGCCATCACTGGGGTGACTGTGTCACTCTATATTCCCCACGCTGGCGGGAGAGCGCAGGGTTTCAGAGCTTATCACCCTTTCAGGCAGCAGTGACCCTGATTTATGGGACACCAGGGAAGAGTCACACCATGGGCCAAATGAGAGGAACTTTCCCCTGACAGATGCTGCCATGTGTCAAACTGACAGGACCAAGCCTCGATCCAATGGAGGATTGGTTCAAATAATTAAATAATGACCATAATTGAAGCCAACTTTAAAAGTACTGAAATATATGATTCTATGTTTTATAGATAGTTACTTTAAAACACATCTTCTATGATGAGGGATTTGTGCTGATAGATTTAATTTCTGATACCATAATGAAGTATTGGTATCAGATATAAATATCAAATATTTAATTTTAAAAAATAATTTATTTATGTAACATATAATTTAGTTTTTGAGGATTAACTTGTCATAAAAAGTCAATTTATTTTAAGAGACTTTTTGAAAAGAAAGCCATCATTTTTAATTATTGTTTTTCAGATTTTTTTTTCTTCAGCTTATTAATATTTGAAAAAGATTTGTCCCCTGTATGACTGTTTCAAGGTCAATAAATCTTTTAAAATGTCATGAGAAGCAACTCCCCAAATACATACTGATATTTAGGAATGCATTAATTAATGATATTTGTAAAATAAACATATCAATACAAATGAATATATAAGTAAATAAATAAAATAAAATTAACTAAAATTAAAAACTTAAATGAAAATAATGAGTGTATTTGCTAGGCCATGGCTCCATTTGGTTTCATTGTTTAGTGAAGTTTAATCCACAACACAGGGATGAAAAGTTTATAAAAACTTATTTTATTTTATTCTTAGAAATCATAATGTCGTCCTGTTTTTCTGGAAACCATTCTTTAACAACCTCAGCCATATTCACCAAAATCACATGTGTGCTTACCACCACTCAAAAAATACCACCGGCCATCAGCCCAAAACAGCTGACCAAAGCAAGGCCCTAATCGGCCGTCTGGCCCAAACACTGACACTTGGCCCAAAGCAAAGATTTAACACACTTGCACTGTATCACACAAGGTTTTTTAAACCTTAAAGGTGAGCTATTATGCAAAAATCACTTTTATAAGGTGTTTGAACAAAGTTGTGCGGCCGCAGTGTGTGAAAATCCTCCCACTCATTTTTTTTATAATTCCAACAAATCATAAACAGTCTCTCCAAACGAGCGGTTTCAGATTTCTCCATATTATTGATGTTATACTAGGGAAATCCCGCTCATTTGTGACGCTCTCTGCACTATTAGCATAGACCCCACTCTGAGTGAGAAGCAGCAGTCCACCATTACTGTTTTCTTGCTGTAGCTACTGGAGATACAATGTCAGCGTCAAAGAGGCATTACAAGTGTCGTGTGTTGCGATGCACCATGAACATAGGAGTCTCCATAGACCGCTGAGGACATGGTGGTTAAATTTAATTTTTGAAGGAAATGTCCTGGAAAAAAACTGAAAAGTCCTATATGTTTGTGCTAATCATTTTACGCTAGACTGCCTCACAAACGCGGGTCAGTTCAGCGCAGGAGTTGTGCAAAGATTACTTAATACAATAGCAACACTTCGTGCGCGAACGTCAGCTCCAGACAAAGTAAACATCACGCGTCATATTTTGTTTTATTTTACATCTTGTAAAAAAGGGGCATAATAGGTTAATATAGGTCACCTTTAATGCCTTTACAGATTTTAATTAGCCTAAATCTAAGCACCTCCACATTGATGTGGCACAGAAATGCTTAACTGTATTGCTGAATCTCTTGATTTTTTTTTATTTTATTGTATTCAAAAATACAATAAAAACAGAAATACTGTGAAAAATAACAATTTAAAATAACGGTTTTCTATTTGAATATATTTTAATTCCTGTGACGTCGAAAGCTTAATTTTCTACTCCAGTCTTCAGTGTCATTGATCCTTAATAATATTAATCTTGAAAACAGCAGTGCTACTTAATATTTTTGTGGAAACGGTATATATTTTTTTTAAGATGGAGGGATGTCACCCTCAGTTCAGTCACACACTGTACTGAACAGAATGATTCCAGGATCACTGCACATAGTGGGATTAACCGTGACCAGGTCTGCATTGTTCTCAGATTTGCAACTATTTGATGACAGCATATCTAGTGTAGGTTCACACTCACCCCCTCCATTCCCACCGCCCCAAACTCACAAAACAAAAACATTTGTGGCAACCAACATATTTCTGATGTATCACAAACAATTTTTTACTTCCTCTCACCGCATGCCTTGAAGTCTCAACCAAGATGCCAGTGGCATCTTAAAGAACAAAGCAGGAATCAAGGAAGCGTCATCTGTGGGGCACGTGCTTGGCTCCTGTCTGGTGTCACTTTATTACATGTCATACTTTCATCCCCCCAAACCAGACGCAAAAAAAAAAACAACAGTCTAAACACAGTTGAACTTGGGCCAAATGAGGCCATCTGGATCACAATTATCCAATTCAGCAGGGAAAGGGAGCAGATTAACATCCAGGTTTCACTGAGGCACCAGATGTTTTCGACAAACAAATATCGGGAGGGGTGGTGCAGTTCTGCATCGTGTTTTCTTCATGTGTGACATCTGACACAGCTGTAGTGTTTGTGAATGGGAGCCATGAGAGTGGTGTGTTATTATGGAGCAGTCTGATACCCCAGACAGGCAGTAAACTTCACCCTGTGTGGTCCAATGGTGTGATGGAGGCACAACAGTTCAAACCCGAAAGAGAATTCAATTTATCTTCATGCAAACAATGTGGTATTTAGGTTAATTTTGTATATTCACTTATAAAAAAAAATTAAATACATAACCAAAGCAATTCATATTTATCTCTAATGTAAATTTCCAAACTGAAATGTCAGTGACATTTTTGAGGCATTAAGTCAAAATTTGTCACTGTGGTAATACTACAACTGTTCTGTTATCATAATGAAGACAAAAACTTCAACAAAAGAATGAAATACTTAAGTACGTAAGAAAATAAGCAGGTCATGTCACTGTGCGTAGGAGGGAAACGAGGAGATGACTTACAAAACTTGACTTTTAATAAACAAACCAAATGAAAGGGACACTAACATAGGGAGCGCAGGAGACACACATGGAATGACGATTAAGACTCAACAAGAAAACATGAGGCAGACTACACATTTATTTTTGAGGGATAGACAGGTGCGGGGAATCAACTAATGAGACAACGAGAACAGGAAACCAAACCAAACCAAATATGGGTATAAGGAAACACGAGGGAAAACTAGAACTTGGGGAACAAAACACAAGAGACAGGAACACAGGCCTGACAGGTAATCAGTATTAAGTTTTATTAGCATTAGGGGTTAGGGGTAGAACAGTTCGCGGAAAAAAATCGAACCGTACGGTTCTCCACAACTTGGTTCAACTTAAATCTGACAACGCATCTGTAATATGGTTTGCTATAAATAACACGTAAAACAAACAGGGTTCGGCTAATATATGTTTCTGTTGATGGTTCAAACACATATGGCTTAATTAAACCAATATATCCACTTGCCATTGGCATTGTATCGCGTTTACTACAGTTCAGTTAGTGGATCAGGAGGCGCTTGCTCATGGCTGGCAGGTGTGTGACTGAGTGGAGGCGGGGCTAATTTGCGTATTCACAGATCCGCATATAGTAAATGAGGCAAGGCTGTAGAGTTATAATTTTCTCAAGCTATTTTAAGGCATGAGAAAATTATTTTCACAAGAAAAAACATTAAATATGTCCTTTTGATGATCAAAAATGAGTTTTAAAGGATAACATTTTTGACTACAGGGTGACTTTAATATTAATCAAACAGCAACAACAAAGAAATCACTCACTGCTCTTGATTGAATAGCTTTTGTAACTTTAATAAAGATTCATCTTTAATTTATACAGTCAAATATGCAATGCTGTTTTACATTTCATTACTTTATTCAATTTCCGTATCTGAAAACTAATGTTGGACCTACCTAAAATATTTATATATTTATAATTAAATAATATATTTATTTGTATCTTTACTCTATTGTATTTATTTGTGCTGTTGCTTGTAGTTAGATAGATTATTCTTATTTTCTTTATTTTTATTTGACAGTATAGTTTTTGCTTAAACATAGCACATACCGAACCGTGACTCTAAAACCGTGATATAAACCGAACCATGAGTAAGTTGAACCATTCCACCACCTATTAAGGGTGTAGCGATATTCAAACCGAATCGAAAAACCGTGATACACCACCCACGGAACATACCGCGATACTCTCTTGTAGGGCTGGGCAAATAAAATTTATTTTTCGATTAATAATTTTTTTAAATGACGTTGATTCGATATCGATTCTCAAAAGCCGCAAATCGATCTTTTCCGGTATTTATTTCAGCAAACATTTAAAACAAGATCTGATTAATGTGAATCGTATCATTAGTCTTCTCCACTAGATGTCACCCTTATGCAATGTTACAACGGAAAGCCTGTCATTCATTCAGTGCTTATCATGGCGGTGATACTGTTGACAAGAACCAAGAACAAAGCAATACATGTGATTTGCAATGCTCAGGTAAAATTCTATAGTAATACTACAAATGTGTGTAAGCATTTGACATCACGTGTAAAGGCGCCATAATTTCCGCAATGAATAAATGAATGGCGGATTTTGTTTACTACACACTTACAAAAGCGCAGACGATGCTCGCGGTGTTTTCAGCCTCTGTCGTCTCACTATGATGATATGAATTAGAGCCCGACCGATATGGATTTTTTTGGGGGCCGATACCGATATTAGGGAGTAAAAAAAAAAGACTGATATCAATATATCGGCCGATATTCTTTATGTGTAGGCTATATTATAGTACAGTATAGTCAAAAGTTTGGACACACTTCCCATTCGTGTGTCCAAACTTTTGACTGGTACTGTATATAGAATACAGTATATAACCTACATAAACAGAATATATATACATAAACACATTTTTTGCAATGATAACAAATAAATGTGGTGATCAAACACTTATAATGATGTGACAAACATAGGTCTATGTAGTGGAGGCAGGGTATTTAACAATTTAACAATAAACCTTATTATTCAAAATGAGTCAGACATCAGTGCACTTAACAGTAAACGTCACTTCACTTCTTATAAATGACTTAAATAACACAAATAGAACAAAATATATATAACTTGAATTAAGAAATTAAACAAGGTAACTGTCTAGGGCAAGCAAGCTACTGCCAAACCAACAGGGGCAGGTTTATGCAGGAAGCACAGCTTTTCCAAATGTAAACATCCAAAATGAATAAATAATAATAATAATGAATAATATTTTTTTCACAAAATCTGTGTAGTGTATTTTCTGGTAATCAAATGAACATGCAGAACATTCGTATTTAAATAAGTCTTTTTGCAGTTTAATATTCACAGACAGTCTATATATATGTACTGACCTGTTTTTGATTTATTCATCAAAAATAAGACAAATTCCGCGTTATACAGTAAATTACAGTAAATTCCATTTTTATGACTGGATGTGTAGACAACATCACTGATTATAATGGGTTCTATTCTACACCGGACGCGAGCGGCGCGGCGTGACAAAATCCAATAGAAATTATATTGTATTTTGTCGCACCGCGCGATGTGACCGATGTGATAAGCATGAGTTCTGGGCAACGGCGTGGCCAGTATAAACACCAGCATTGACTAAGTGGCCGCGATTAGCTCTGGTGGCTGTAAAACTGGCTTTAATGGGCCACAGATGCGTGCCATGATGCGCAGATCAGCTCTAGTCTCTAACGTCACTGAATCTGCTGTTAAAAAATTAACCATACATTCATCATGCAAAACTAAGAATTAGAATCATTGTAATGTGACGATCAAATATAGGTGCGGGTGGGTGGCGGCCGGATAATTTGAAGCAGCGGACTCGGGTGAAGTTTGAGCTCATCCGCGCATCTCTACACTACACAGACCTGGGTCACCAGTAGCAAACAATGGAGCGCGCTCTGCTGGACAAACTAAGTAATTACACCATTCAGAAGCATTTAATCTGCGTTATATGTTCTGTAAAAAAAAATTCATATCGGCGGCATATTCGCCGATACCGATATATCTGCGACAGGCTCATATCAGCCGATAATATCAAAACATTGTAGCATGACTTTCAAAGAGCTACACACAGACATGACATTTTTAAAAGCACTGCACACAAATTAATGAAGAATAGGGGGGCCACTGTGCTGGAGGCTTTGAATGAATTAATGAATGATGCATTTATATAGCGCTTTGTGTGTTTTTGTACACCCAAAGCACTTTACAATTTTTTTTCAGTAAGGGGGGGGGATGGGTCTCTCCTCAAACCACCATCAGTGTGCAGCATCCACTTGGATGTAGCTTTTAGTAGTGTGTGTGTGAATGTAGATTGTAGTGAGCTCCATTAATGTGATTGCTATCTATGGCATATCTCCTATCCCAGAACACCTTGTCTGCTACATCAGCCTGATTGGGATCACAGCAAGGGTCTATTAGCTCAGCCTGCGACACACACACACACCAGAGGGACCAAAAGTACGATGAAATCAGTTAATGTCATCGTTCTTAAAACAACAGCAGTGTTTTTAATATCACAGTCTCCACCACAGTGGTCTGAACTCATCCTTATCCACCTTCTCACACATTCGGCATTAGACAAGTGAGGAAAATTGCTACTAAACTGCACTTTAATTCTGGAGTGCAAAAAATAGTCGATTTAGTGTAAATTTGCTAAAAATGATGCATGGCGCAAGCTGCTGTGGCAATGTGGCACATCTAGACAGCCCACTCAGCAAACCAACATTAGACATGAGAGGAGAGAAAACAGAAAGAAAAGCTGCAACTCATTTAAAAACACATAACCAGAGTGTAGCATACATTCTTCCTTCTGGAACCATGCAGCTTCAGTGCACAGAGTTAGGCTGGGCTTTACTAGTTCACAAAATGATACTGGTTTTATTAGACCACATACAGTAGTATGAGGCTGGGTTTTACACTGCATATTGTTACCGACTTGTTACAGGCTTCCCTTAAATAAAGATTAGACTGGTCTTTCCTAGACTACAGACTAGGCTAATCTTTACTAGAATACAGAATAGGCTGGGATTTACTAGACTATAGATTTTGATGTGATTTACCTGGGTTTTCCTACACTACAGTTTTTTACAATCAAGGCTGGAATTGTCACACTTGACTACAGATTAGGTTGTCTTTTATTGGACTACAGACAAGGCTGGGCTTTACTACATACTAAACTGGGTTTTATCAACCAGGGTTTTACTACATTAAAGTGTGATACAAACAAGACTGGACTTGCTACACTTGACTACAGATTAGGCCAGGTTTTGATAGACTACAGATTTGGCCAGACATTACCAGACTGCTAAATATGCTGAGCTTTACTAGACTACGAATTAGGCTGGGCTTCACTAGACTATGCTATGTTTAACTAGGCTGCAGACTAACCTGGGTTTTACTACATTACACTTTTGTTACAAAGCTGGGCTTGTTAGAAATGACTACAGATTAGTCTAGGCTTTACCAGACTTTACGGGCCCAGTTTTACTGGACTACAGTTTTGGGCCAGGCTTTACTTGACTATAAGTCTCAGATCGGCTTCTTTATACTACAGACTAGTTTTCTCCGGATTACAGTCTAGACCAGCCTTCACTACACTTCACTAAAGTACAGAGTAGGCTTGGCTGAGCTGGACTAGGCAGGGGAAACAAACATCCC
>NW_015505647.1:388036-405945 GCF_001515645.1 Sinocyclocheilus grahami
GATGTGACCGATGTGATAAGCATGAGTTCTGGGCAACGGCGTGGCCAGTATAAACACCAGCATTGACTAAGTGGCCGCGATTAGCTCTGGTGGCTGTAAAACTGGCTTTAATGGGCCACAGATGCGTGCCATGATGCGCAGATCAGCTCTAGTCTCTAACGTCACTGAATCTGCTGTTAAAAAATTAACTATACATTCATCATGCAAAACTAAGAATTAGAATCATTGTAATGTGACGATCAAATATAGGTGCGGGTGGGTGGCGGCCGGATAATTTGAAGCAGCGGACTCGGGTGAAGTTTGAGCTCATCCGCGCATCTCTACACTACACAGACCTGGGTCACCAGTAGCAAACAATGGAGCGCGCTCTGCTGGACAAACTAAGTAATTACACCATTCAGAAGCATTTAATCTGCGTTATATGTTCTGTAAAAAAAAATTCATATCGGCGGCATATTCGCCGATACCGATATATCTGCGACAGGCTCATATCAGCCGATAATATCAAAACATTGTAGCATGACTTTCAAAGAGCTACACACAGACATGACATTTTTAAAAGCACTGCACACAAATTAATGAAGAATAGGGGGGCCACTGTGCTGGAGGCTTTGAATGAATTAATGAATGATGCATTTATATAGCGCTTTGTGTGTTTTTGTACACCCAAAGCACTTTACAATTTTTTTTCAGTAAGGGGGGGGGATGGGTCTCTCCTCAAACCACCATCAGTGTGCAGCATCCACTTGGATGTAGCTTTTAGTAGTGTGTGTGTGAATGTAGATTGTAGTGAGCTCCATTAATGTGATTGCTATCTATGGCATATCTCCTATCCCAGAACACCTTGTCTGCTACATCAGCCTGATTGGGATCACAGCAAGGGTCTATTAGCTCAGCCTGCGACACACACACACACCAGAGGGACCAAAAGTACGATGAAATCAGTTAATGTCATCGTTCTTAAAACAACAGCAGTGTTTTTAATATCACAGTCTCCACCACAGTGGTCTGAACTCATCCTTATCCACCTTCTCACACATTCGGCATTAGACAAGTGAGGAAAATTGCTACTAAACTGCACTTTAATTCTGGAGTGCAAAAAATAGTCGATTTAGTGTAAATTTGCTAAAAATGATGCATGGCGCAAGCTGCTGTGGCAATGTGGCACATCTAGACAGCCCACTCAGCAAACCAACATTAGACATGAGAGGAGAGAAAACAGAAAGAAAAGCTGCAACTCATTTAAAAACACATAACCAGAGTGTAGCATACATTCTTCCTTCTGGAACCATGCAGCTTCAGTGCACAGAGTTAGGCTGGGCTTTACTAGTTCACAAAATGATACTGGTTTTATTAGACCACATACAGTAGTATGAGGCTGGGTTTTACACTGCATATTGTTACCGACTTGTTACAGGCTTCCCTTAAATAAAGATTAGACTGGTCTTTCCTAGACTACAGACTAGGCTAATCTTTACTAGAATACAGAATAGGCTGGGATTTACTAGACTATAGATTTTGATGTGATTTACCTGGGTTTTCCTACACTACAGTTTTTTACAATCAAGGCTGGAATTGTCACACTTGACTACAGATTAGGTTGTCTTTTATTGGACTACAGACAAGGCTGGGCTTTACTACATACTAAACTGGGTTTTATCAACCAGGGTTTTACTACATTAAAGTGTGATACAAACAAGACTGGACTTGCTACACTTGACTACAGATTAGGCCAGGTTTTGATAGACTACAGATTTGGCCAGACATTACCAGACTGCTAAATATGCTGAGCTTTACTAGACTACGAATTAGGCTGGGCTTCACTAGACTATGCTATGTTTAACTAGGCTGCAGACTAACCTGGGTTTTACTACATTACACTTTTGTTACAAAGCTGGGCTTGTTAGAAATGACTACAGATTAGTCTAGGCTTTACCAGACTTTACGGGCCCAGTTTTACTGGACTACAGTTTTGGGCCAGGCTTTACTTGACTATAAGTCTCAGATCGGCTTCTTTATACTACAGACTAGTTTTCTCCGGATTACAGTCTAGACCAGCCTTCACTACACTTCACTAAAGTACAGAGTAGGCTTGGCTGAGCTGGACTAGGCAGGGGAAACAAACATCACTCCCTCTTCAGAAGCACTGACCTTTAAAAAAAAAAAAAAAACTTTTATCACACCATGACTAGGGATGTAGTGATTAACCGCGAGCCAGTTGAAAATCAATTTATATGTGACGATTCAAATCTGTTGAGATGCTAAACAAATTGTGATTCAATTAGGGGTAAGAGTTTATATGAATGTATGTCTGAGGGGAACTTACTTCTTACGATGGAATTTTTTCTTTTCCTCTTGCCTCTGTATAATGCATATTAAAGTTCATAAGTGCAGGCTGTGCAGCGCTGCTTTGTTTACAGCGGAAACCAAGGAAACTCTTTAAGCGCCATCTGCTGGCAGAAAGTGAATCTGCGTCTCATTCAGCTCGTCTGCTGTTTCGGTTTCATGCAGATATTTTTTTATGCATAGTTTCACAAAACTGAAGTCAAACCAATCTGTTTTTGGTTCAAATTTCGAAATTATACAATCTAATTTAGATTAAAAACTGCTCATGTTGCATGTATGCAGCATCTTTGTTTGGATCATGATTAAAATGCAGTGGTTGCCTCTAATTTTAAATGGAAAGAGCACAGACAAAGCCTTAGTTTGTTCATATGAAGAGATTTATTTTATTTGTGTTACTTATTTGATTTGGGGCTTGTTTAAAAATTTCAATTTAGTTTTGTTATTTACATTTACATTTAAATTTGGTTTTATCCAAAGCGACTAACAAATGAGGACAATAGAAGCAATCAAAACCAACAAAAGAGCAATAATTTAGTATATTAGTATATTATTATAGTGTTCTATTTCAATTTCACAAAGAAACGTACAGTATTTTGTGCTAGCAATAATAAAAGGACACATTTAATTTATAATTGGTCTTAAATCTCATTTTGTAAAAAAACAAAAATAGTGAATCGACTCGAATCGTAAATCGAATCGAATCGTGGGTTGAGTGAATCGTTACATCCCTAACCATGACCTTATCAGTTCACTTTAGGAAATAAATGTTTCTAAATCAGATTTATGAAATTGAAATAAGCCAAAATAACTAAATGACAACATGCTAAGAACATGAAAACTGCCATTTAATGTCATATAGAGTATAGACAACAGCAAAAAAAATAAAAAAGTATTTTGTCGTGCCATAAATAGAAACTGTTACTATAAAAGTATAATGGCCTTTGCTTGAGTGATTTCGCAAGGCTAAATATAATGTGTTCTATTAATTCTAACACGTTTTATTGCAACTCGTCTCTTGTAGTGTCATAGGACTGCCTTAAGCAACCAGTGTCAAATAAACGCAACCTCCCTCAGGACTGCTGTTAAGTGCTCCATAAAAACAGGTAAGTCTAGAGTGCTAGGGCTAAAATGCTCACCTAGAAACACAAACACACACACACACACACACACACCAGTGTGTCATCTCTACCTTGAAACATTACTAATGGACCAATTTTCCATGCAAGAAAACAACGCACTAAAGCAGTGTGGACCGCTCTTGATGGCAGTTCAACTAAACAAAACCTCCATTGTTTAAGCTGAGTGAGAAAGAGTGTGTGTGTGTGTGTGTGGGGGGGGGTAAGTGAAAGAGAGAGAAACAAAAGAAGGGAAAGTGCAACACGCTGCTGTGATCACAGACAACTACTGACATGACTCGGTCAAAGTCCATTTGAGAAACTCTACAAAACTGAACTTGCACACAACCTACACGACCAAAAAAAAACATTTAATTGAAACAAATCAAACTTATGTGATGTTTGTGATAAGTAGTGAAGGGTCCTCGTCTCTTGAAAGCTCATTAGTATATAGGTCCATTTGCCTTTACAGGGCTCGCAAAATGGTAGCCCTTCGGGCAGGTACTCTTCAGAATTTGGTAGCCCGAAAATTTATTTAACTAGCCCAAATAAAAAAAATATACAGAAAATCAGACAGGAGTTTAAATGTCAATCAAAAATATTTTTAATACACAAATATCAACAAATATGAAGGAAGGGATTTTATTTCACTATTTACAGGGTATCTACAGAATTTTTAAAAGTACATTTAAGGCAATTTATGACCCATTTTAAGAGCTGCACAAGTAAAATGAACACAGTACGAGTGGGGTTGGACAATGTCTGCGGTAACATACAGTATTGAGCCATAAAATTACATGATTTACAGTTCAGATACAGGTTTTCACAAAAACTAAAATCTTATACAACAGCATTTCAGCCTTGAGACCATTTTTATGAAAAGGGATAAATCAAGCATAAAAATTGTTAATTTAAAACTTATAAATATTACTGTCTTAATTGTTTAGATTTTTAGAAGGCACATTAACTTCTTTCTCATTTACAACTCTGTGTTTGCTGCGTAAAAACACGAGTTGATATTTGCATTGTTCTGACCATAAACAGCAAGAAAGGCTTGTTGGAAATGCAAATTCATTCTCTGCCACGAGGTGGCACTTTAGAAGTGCTAAAAATATTGCGGTTTCCCCGGTAACGGCTGTATCCAAAGCAGCTCCCCGCTCATAAACGCCGCTTTATCAGGAATTATAGGTAAAATTTAATTAAAATACCAACGACACGTTTCTGAGGACAGTCTGTTGCCTTCAGATACACTCAAATAAAGACAACCTCGCCGCGTTTTGACTTGAAACGTGCAGCGTTCATATTTATTCCTTTTGAAATTTAATCCAGCCGTACCGTGACTCTTGTCTTTCCGTCCCCAACTGTAACTCTTGAAATTATAATTAAGACATTTATTATATCATTTAACGCATTTAAAAGATTTTATGGCCTTAAGTTTGATACAACTCACTTTATGAGTTTTTAAGTACCAGCGGGAGATCTGTATTTAAGATAGCCCGTCGGGCAGAGTGGTGATACATTTTGGTAGCCCGACTGGAAAACACAATAGCCCCGGGACATCGGGCTAGCGATTTTGCGAGTCCTTCTTTAGTGGAAGTACTTGTCAACAGGAAGACATTTTGCCCTGCTGTGGGCACTTCAAAGAAAAAACCCTGTTTTATGTCCATGTGGGTACACAGCACATCAAGTGTTACGAGACATACTGGACTGAACACTACTCTTCACAAAAACTAGCACCGGAGTTCAGCTGTTAACATAAAAACACAAAACACCAATTTACTTGCCCAACAGTTAGATCTAAGATGCCGTCTTAAAGGCATAGAGCACCTAAAATAAAAATTCTGTCATTATTTACTAACCCACATGTTGTTCCAAACCCTTATGACTTTCTTTTCTTCATAAAGTTTGATGAAGAATATTCTGCTTAATGTAATGGACAAAAACGTGGATTGGGGCTGTCAAACTCTAAAATGACAAAAATAAGCCACATATAAGTGATTAATTTCATACATCTTGTATGATATATTCCAAGCCTTTTAAGTCATGCAATAGTTTTATTTGAAAAAGAAGTCGTCATTCACAGAAAAATCCCAGCAGACAGAGATACCATAAATAAAATACCAATGATTCACTTGATTTTTGCATAGGTACGATACCAAACCAAAATACAGCTATATCCCTTTCCTTTGACACACAACAAATGTATAAATATTTAACCAAATGGTCAAGGAAGACACCTGTAAAACAGGTAAAACCAGAAAACCAAAAGCTGAAATAATTTCCCTCCAAACACTGACAATTTACAGCATTACAATATTGAAAGAAAAAAAAAGTGTCCAGTTATTAGACTGAAACAAAAAGCGACATGGAAAGATAGACACTGGCTCCTGTTTTAATGACTGCTTTATAATTTAAAGTGACTGCAAGGGAGTGTGTAAACTCCAGGAGACTGATGAAGGCACAGTCTGACAAAATGAAGACCAAATGTGTGTGCTGGAGAAGCATTCAATGCGTAAAACACGGTTCCCACACTGTCCACATTGAAGAACTACTGTATACTAACCATATGGGAGAAACTGTAATACTACTGCTTTTTGACTGCTTTTATGGTGTGTTTGTCATACAAACATTCTTCAAAATTTAACCGGGTCTGGAAAAATGTGAATAAAAATGTCATTTTGGGTGAGATTGCTTATGAGAAACATGGCAAACCTTTGGAATTCTGCAGGATTTGTATTTGTTTTTCAGAGATGAACAAGTAGAAACTGCTGTTTCACACTCATACATCTATAAGATTTCAGCAGCGGCATTAAAAATTCAGGTGCTGTAAAAATAGCAGCGCTCTAGAGCTCAAGAGAGCCTGTCGAAATGTGGACATGCAGGTGGCATTCGCACATTTTAGAAAAATCCCCCAAACACTAGATTAACACTCCAGGATCATGACTTTGGCTTTGTTTTGCCATTGTTCAAGGAAAAACGCTTTTAGCAACTTTACACAGAGTACTGTGTTGAATTGAAAAAATATATATATTTACACCAATTTATATAGAAACATTGTAAATATTAGCCTAATCATGAAAATACGTGTATGGCCGCCAACACATTATGCATCCCTTAAATTTAAATTTACAGCCAATTGTAAATTTAAAAGGATGCATGGTAGAAATTATAAATGTAACGTCATGGTCAAAAAGCCCTTGCATTTGGTGTTGGGTTTTCTTAAAGCGAAAGCAACAGTGAAACATGATTACCAGGCACCTCTGGGAAACGGATGGTCGTCTTTAAAGGACACAGCAACAAATCAATGATGGGAACTTCATTAATGAAGAAATGGAGCTTGACAGTTAACAATGGCCCTGAAAAGGGAGTTGTCCCTGGTAATCTGTGACAAACCCCCTGGACAGGACGGAGGGCCTCCCTGCCCCCATTAACACTCACTAAACAAAGGCCAGTGCACTTGTGAACCCTAGTAGATCAATGCACCCTGCTTCACCCAATTAATGGGATTTCCTCAGCCGCACTTTTCCAACATGTCATCAGGGATTCAGGGTCTTTCAGCATCTATCTTGTGAGATACAGAACTCCAGAATCTGTTGGGAAAGGGCAGTAACTTTGGCCCAAATCAAAGGGGAAATTTTCCCAGAAAAACAGTGATCTACAATGGATTCACAGCATGGTGACCAACAAGTCATTTGAAAATGCGTCCTGTAAGTAAACGCAATGCAAACGGCAAATGGCACTTCCTAATCATTCACAAGGAGTGAATTATGGTCTGAAAAAGACAGCAGGTTTGAAAAGTGTCTCAACATCCAGAAATTAACAGGTGCTAGTGTTGTTTTAGCTTTTATCCATCGTAATCTCAATTCCTAGTTGCTTTAAACCCCCGAAACCTCACCTGTTCCACAGAGCAGCTGTTTGTTCCATCAGCATTGTTGACACTTGTAATCAAGAAGCAGTCCAAGTAGGCTAACTATAAACTGGTGACCATCCTAAATGACCACAGCTGGTTATCAGTAGAAGGCCTGTTTTGAACACTACGGTCTCCCAGCATGGCTATGCTGGTCAAGCTGGTATACCTGCATCAAAAAACAGCTTTTTCAAGCAACATATGGTGTAAATCAGCATGAGCATTCAAAAGAAAAATCTGATTTTTACATGCAATTTAACTGTTTAGACAAATGTAGAAAAAATGTTCTGCAGGCATGTGCAGATCTTATTGGTTGTCCCTTTTCGCTGTGTCATGGAAAAGCAATTAGAACACCTCTGCTTAAAAAAAATCTGTTGCATTGACTGCATGCAAATATTTGTGTCAGTTGAACAGACACATTAACAGCAGTTCATTCAAATTAAAATGTTTATTGCACTAAACCTGTGAACAGGCCTTAAGCTTTTTACACAGGGTAGGTTCCAACTGACTAGGACAACAACATTTACCTAATGACAATCAGTTAACCCTATTTTTGTTGTGTTCTATAAGCAATCAGGTTAACCCCTTTACAACAGGGTCTCATTTAATGTATTAGCTAACATGAACTAACAATGAGCAATGTGTTTATTATGTTAGTCAATATTAGTTTACAGTGCATTATGTAATGTAAACAGATACAACTTTTGATTAAAAAAAGCCATTTCTAGGCACCAGAATATTCCTGAGGACAAACCGGAATATCAAGACAAACACTGTTTTAGACAAAAAACGATATTTCAGAGAGTGCTTATTTAGTTGATTATGACTTCTAGACAACAACACATCACTGGCTTCAACAGCCATAGGTTTTCAGCAGACAACAAGGTCAATGCCAAAATTTCTTTGGGATGCCAGGAATAACATAGTGATTTCCCAACTTTCCCCCTGTGATCCCCAAGCGGAGTCATTCAGCGGGATCACACACTTCACTGACACGGTGTGAACTCAAAGCAAAGATGCTCTCAAACCACAAGGGTGGGCAGCACTGAAGCCTTGAATGTGTTTGAAACACTTTCTAAAGATAAAGTGCAACTGAGGAGATGAAACTGCTGCCAATATCCGAACTAGAGAGTCAGTTTGAACTAGGCTACAGAGCTCTCTTTGGCCTACAAAAGTGGGCTAAATTTATAAAAGTGGGTTAAACTTATTTAAAAGAACGTCTGCTAGTTTTATCAATGTCCGAAGGCACCCTCATACCAGAAAATCAGCACTGAGATAAATGCGATAGAAGATTCAGGTATCATATATGAAGCACTGATGCTTATTGATTCTGAACCCGTTGCCCTCAGCTGACCTCGCAACAAGACAAGGACACATCCGACCATAAATCAACCCCACTCTCCCACTGCATGAAAGAGAGAGGCTATTAAACTAAAAACACCAATTTTTCAGAGTCAATCATCTAATTTGTGGTCTAAAAAGCAAATTTTACTCTTAAGGTGACTCGAGACGAACAAGACGCAATCAATAAATGCTGGAAGAGCACAATCCTTGGTGTTTGTATAGATTAAATATGGCATTAAATATAGGATTATATGGTGTTTGTCAGAAACATTAAAAGTCTAATGATTAAGTGAATGTTTGGTTAAGAACAGCCTATATAAACTGAAGACTAAACATTTCATTGTTTCAATAATTTACTTTCATGCACTTCTTCCAGATATTGTTGTTCTACAATGCGTAGTAATGTTTTATGGCCTTTATTTCCCCTGTGGCTGAAGCTTTTACAACTGCAGGCCTCAAATTAACTTGTTTTCCAGTGTAATTGCTTTAAAAATAAATTATAACTCCTTCTGTCTTGTCCTGTTTATTATCAGGCAAAAGCTGCAAGTTAAATTAGGCCCTTACGTTTAAACGGCTGAAGCAATGAGACCCGAGAGGGAAGCCGTTTCATAGTGACGAGACAATACGGAGAAGAATCATAAACATTTCCTGTGAATGCAGCTACAGACCAGTCACAAAGCAGAAAGCTTCTTTAACATGAAAGGGCATCTTTAGCATGACATCTGGAAATCCTTCTCTGACAAATTCCCATTCGGACTCTGTTTGTTGGTCAGTGTGAGACGCAACACAAATACACCAGACTTACAGCAATTCCATAAAACTGCAAATATGTGGACAGCACTATTTATGTCCCTGAAGCAATTACCACAAAGCCAAAGAGTGAACAAACAGCATGCAAGAGGAGGAAGACCAAAAACAATCATTTAGCTCCAGACTTCCCGAGTTCCTCACAGGAACACACAGCCACAGCACAGAATGCAGTTATGCATTTGTAGATTTACCTTGGAAGCACAGGAATCATTTAACCCAATGGCATTATGAAATGCGGATTCGCCCTCTAGCCAGTCAAATATCCTCACTGCCAATATAAACTGCCAAACAACACACCTTGCTATTAATATCAGCAACAGCCACATAGCAACCGTTTTGACCCTTTCTGAGATACCATAACATCTCAACACGTTACATTATCTGTATACCTAATAACAAGTCCATACAGCCTGCAGCATCTATCACGGTTATAATCTGGAGCTGTGCTGATGCAGATCCCACAGGAAGCTGTCTCTATTCAACACAACACAAAAGCAGCAGAGCGGAGAACGGCTATTTATATCTGGTCAGGGTTAGGCTTCAGTCACTTATGAGATGTTTCATACAATCTAGACACTCTTTATGAACTTCAGATGCAGCATATTAGTATTCCCTGTTTGAAAATTCAGTTTAAACTGGAAGACGTGTTTAGGAGCCTGGTCTAATATGGTCGTATTTACTGATGGCTGGTTTTACAGGGGTTCTGAACACTTCTCAGGCTTGTCAACAAACTAGATGAACACCTGCTTGGCCAATGGAGACCAGCAAGGTTAACTGCTGTTAACCAGGCTGTGAGAACATCATAAACCAGACTGAACCTGCCATTGATCTTTTTTGCAGCTGTTCATTATGATGTCCAAAGTTGGACCATCCTAAGGATGCCAGAATGGTTTTGGAACATTGTAGCTGGTCAACCTGCTAATGACCAGCTCCTGGACCTGCTAGAAACCAGCTCTGAAGAATAAGATACTGAGTTGTTGAATAAATAATATGTGTTGTTAATTGTAACAGGTGTGGATCAACTGTTTTTTTCTCTCTTCTATATAAATTCTATCTAACCCCCTCATTACATATCTGTTTCTGCCTGTGCATGGTATTTTATCTAAATATGAAATGAATAATCAAACTGTTTGTGGTTTATCGTCAAAATGAGACAATGCAATACAGCAGTTGCCTAATGGGTGAGGCAACAACAAAGAGGGCGCGAGGATTTGCCTCCTCAGTAACTCCAAGAGGGGCAATAGCTGACTCTAGTGGTCTTGTAAGTAAGTAAAACACTCAGCAAGGTTTTAACCGTCACAAAATAGCAGGTTAGATAAAGTTATGGGTCTCACCTCCTCCAGTGCGGCTACAGTATTCCTGCAGTGAGTCATTCTAGTGGTGAAGTTTGAGGCGGTGGGCGATTTATAATCTTCATTCGTCTCCGCCACAAACTCCGCCACTGTGATCTGGTCCGGCATTGTATTTCCTTTCGTAAAAACCACAAATATCGGTTTTAATCCTCGTATCAACCGGTTGTGGTACACTAATGTCGAAATTCAAAGATAAAATGCCGAAATAACAATCTCATGAGCGTCCTGAAGTCTTATCATCGCTGTGTTTTGTCCTCGGTGGATTAAGACAAGTTGGGAATGAATAAAAACCATTAGCCAACTACAGAGAAGTGACGCTTCTGCGACGGGAAACCTCTCTCCCACGGTGCTGGCTCTCACTTCTTCCAGTATAAGTGCGAATTCAGTCCACCCGTTTGATAATAAACCGGTGTGATGATGCAGTCCTCGTGTGTTAACGGACAGGAGTGTACGCTGTCGTGCTGGGACTACTGCAGGCTTTAGGTCGATGCAGCACTCGCAGTGCAATTCAATGAAAGCGCAGAAATTGACAAAGTAAAGGTGGAGGAGATTCAATGGGAAAGGAGTGACCAATGAGGAGCCAGAGCTGCCAGCTTTGGGCCAATCGGAACGGACGCAGGGCGTGGCCTGGTTGTAGTTCGTCTTTAGGATCGTGAGCGCCTCTAAAGGTGGAGAAGGACATTTCTTGTGCGTGGAAATACAGAAGTTGACGTTTAATGTCTCTCTGAGGCTTAAAAAGCTAATTTAATACATATTTTTATTTTTTAAAAAGGCACTTAAAGGTTTTTAAAGCAATTCACCCAATAATGAAAATATTGTCTTCATTTACCATTCATTTACCAATTCAAACAAGGATTTTTTTTTTTAAATTATATTAATTATTATTTTTATTTAAAAAATCTGGGATACAAAAATGGATTTAAGACTATTGCCCATATAAAAAAAAACTTTCACAAAAGCAGTTCATACTGGAAAATTGTCAAGTCTTTTTAAGTCATTGTGTGAGTAACAAACTGAAATCCTTATTGACTGAAAATCTTCACTTCTGCTGTTGCCCACGAACATTATCGTTTATTTATTTATTTATTTTATTTTCTAATTATTAAAGGTGTTTGTGAATTGTATTTATTTATATGCTAATGATATGATAATAAAAAAAAATAGATTTATCTTTTGTGTCTCAAAAAAGAAACCCTTCCCTCCTTCCTGGATATAAATTCATTAGTCTGTGGAATAAGAGTGCTTTATTATTAGTGCATGTCTGTTCCAAGCTTCACACCCCCTGCCTCCACAACAAAAGACTAATTAAGATGATAATTCTGTAATTGCTGAGGCCTGCAATCGCTGGTGCAAAATGAGCCAGTCGTTATTATGTGCATCTGAATCAGCATTGATAATCAGAAACGTCACAAATGTAAAAACATATATTAAATCAATGGGAAAAAAAATATTTTGTTGTTTTTATACTCCAGTGTATACAGAGTTGTTCTCAGAGAAATTCCATGATCGATTTGTGATATAATAATAACTGAGGTTGAGATAGCCTATAAATAAATAAATAATAATAATCAGAGTTTATTATTAAGTTCTTTCAGCACAATTAATTCACAACATTGTTTGTCAGTAACACACTTTTAATAGGCTCCAATGGACAACCTGAAGAGATTAACTGACCACAACATTAAATATTAAACAACATATGCAGAACAGTGCTTTGTATTGGTTTTCTGCCAGAAAATGTTCTTAATGCATTTTTGTCTTAAATACATTATTCAAGCCTCCTTTTACAGTATACTGATTAATATCTCTTTAAAAATCCATGTGACCATAATCTAATATGATCTTCTTTTCTTTTCCTTTTTTTTGACAATTAAACCTTCTTCCATAAAGTAGTACAAACTCAAGTTGTGTGAAATAACATAATGATTTATAAAAGCAATCTATTGCTATTTGTAAAAGCAACAGTCCTTTCATAGCAAGATATTTGTAACAGAGTGCATTTGCATCCTCAAAAAAGACTGCTGTCACTTCAGGCTAAAAAGAGGAAACCTAATTCAGAACTAGCATAATTCATGCCACATACATCTGTTTATGTAAAAATATAGGCTACTGTGGAAACATGACATTAAAGACAATGGCAGGTTTTGGTTTATCTACTGTGCATCTTTGCACACCTCGAGCATTACGGGGACCCCTGATGACCCCATTGACCTTGAGGCCAGTCAAATTAACTGCTGTTAATATATGAATATTGGAAAATAATTAATATGATGAGCAAGCTGACTCTTCTGAATGGTAACATTACTCTCTAATGCTCTCCACTCAGAGCTCCTAATGAAGAGTGAAAGCATATCCATATGACCTCTGCTGGTGTATCTTTGAATAACCTTGTTCCTTATTGAGGAGTTTTACTTTCGGAAATGAAATCATCTGTAGAGGCTGCAATATGATACAGCTACATGGCTACATCTGACTTATGTTTCAACCATTTACTTCTTAAATATTTGTGATCTTTACATTCTGTTGTTGCTAAAAATGACATAAAAATGAAATTATGACATTGTGATGAGATAAAGTCAAAACTATTAAATAAAAAGTTTTGACATACAATAGTCATAATTATGACATCAAAAGTCAAAATTTTAAGTAATTATAATTGCATTATTATGATTTTATCTCAAAAGTTTGACATCTTATCTCAAAATGTAGACCTTTTATCTCGTAATTATTTTTGTTCTAATGTAAACTTTTGTCATAATTATGACTTTTTTTTGTCATAACTGACTTTTTAATCTAATAAATGTGTGCTTTAATGTCATAAAAGTCATTTTTATCTCATATCTGAACATTTTGACTTTTTTAACTTTAAAATATTTCATGTTGTAATTAAAATTTTTATTTTATAATTATGACTTTTTATGTCACATTTATGACTTTTTGTCTAATAATTTTGATGTACCTCGATGTCAACGTTTTACAAAAAAAATGTATGTCATAATTATGACATATCAAGCATGATTTTTTCTTATGTTGCGGTAATGTGCTTTTTTATTGAAAAAAAGTAATGGAAGATAACATATTTTAGGCAGAAAATATCCAGAGAAAATACGTATGCTTACAGATCACAGTGGATATTTGCTCAGAGCTCAGCAGTTCACACTTCATTCCTGATGTTGAGCTGTGAAAAACATTTATGCGGAGATGATGTAACATTTAGAAGGACACTGAAAACGTCAGTTTTGAAGCCACATACTTTCAAACTATAGGGACATTTTTTTCATTCTGGTACAATATCACAGGCAGCATGTCAATACTAATAATAATGGTTATATTTTCTCAAAACTATGCAAGATAATGACGATGAGTTAACAACAATGACAACTATTTAATTAAATATTCAATGTGTGTGTGTGCACTTTAATAATAATGCTATTTTGATATGCTATTAAATTAATGCTAATTTTCTTTGCTATAATAGAGAAAAAGAGAAAATACGTATATATATATATATATATATATATATATATATATATATATATATATATATATATATATACATACTCTCCTTTAGTTTGCCCTTTACACTGTTATTCTTTCCAGTGCTATATTATGTGCCAGATCATTTAACCAATGATCAATGGATGGAGCTTCTATGTTCTTCCAGTAAAATGCTACTAGAATCTTGCAAGAACTAGGCAAATATAAATCATTTTAGTGTGATAACCTGATAATGATAAACTTACAGGAAATAAACCCAATTTCAGGGGGTCACTGGAATCGGTTTTGAGATAGCTGAGGAAATTAGTGTTGCACTTCTTGCCAGAATGTCTTACATTCCCAGATACAGTGAAATAATGTCCCCTTATGTTTTTGCCTTTTAAAACATATATCTGGGATGTTTGGGTTAAACTTATTTAACTATTCTGGGATGACATAAGTACGCATTACCCAGTTATATTGGATCAGCTTATAGGGTTAGTTCACCCAAAAATGAAAATTAGCCTGTGTTTTACTCACCCTCAAAGCATCCTAGGTGTATGTGACTTTCTTCTTTCAGACGAATTCAGTCGGAGTAATATTAAAAATTGTCCTGGCCCCTCCAAGCCTTTCAATAGGGGTAAGCGGGTGTTGGTTGTCAACAGTTCAGAAGACGTGAAATAAAGTGCGTGCATCCGTAATAAAACGTCCCTCACACGGCTCCATGGTGAATAAAGGCCTCCTGTAGCGAATCCATGCGTTTTTGTAAAATAAATATTCATATTTCAAATGTAATAAACACTTTTGTCTCACTTCTGCTGACTGTGGTATGTGGAAGACATGCAGATGGATGACGTAGGACGTAGGCGTCGTGCGCGCGCCTCTGAGAAATGCAGGAGTAAAGGAAACAAAGTTTCCTTACTTTAGCAAAGGAAAACCAGTCTCCTCTTGGCTTATATTGAAATCCTCCGACATTTTTCTTTACAAATCCTCGTTTTGTGCGTCTAATTCGTGAACGGCGTTTTGTTTTGTCTCTGCGTTCGTCACTAATAACGCAGTGGCGACGTCCTACGTCATCCTCCGGAACGGCTTTCTGCGTATGACAGTCAGCGGAAGCTAGAAAAAAGTGTTTATTACATTTGAAATATGGATATTTTTCTTACAAAAATGCATGGATTCACCCTCCAGAGCCATGTGAGGGACGTATCATTACGGATACACACACTTTATTTCACGTCTTCTGAACTGTTGACAGCAAACACCCGCTTACCCCATTGAAAGGCTTGGAGGGGCCAGGACAATTTTTAATATTACTCCGATTTGATTCGTCTAAAATAAGAAAGTCACATACACCTAGAATGCTTTGAGGGTGAGTAAAACACAGGCTAATTTTCATTTTTGGGTGAACCAACCCTTTAAATCTAGTATTAATTGACAAATTCTGGGCTTTAACACATATCTGCTCCATTCTTAATTTGAAAGGTCGTTTTGCAAATCTATAACCCAAGCAACTCTCTTATTCAGATGATTCTTTAGAGCTGTTAACAAAATGATGACATAAAAATATGAAATTATGACATCATGTTGAGATAGTCAAAATTATGAAATAAAAAGTAGTTTCAACATACAAAAGTTGTACCTGTGACATCAAACGTCGCATTTTTAAGTAATTATAATTGCATTATTATGTCTTTTTATCTCAAAATTTTGACTTTTTGTGTCATAATTAGGGCTTTTCTATCTCATACTTGTGACAAATTATTAACAAATTGGCAATAAAAATTTGGTTTCTACTAAGATCCTCATAAAGGATGCTCTGTTGATAAAAATCTAGATAGTGAATAATTTTGTTTGACATTGATATAGCTGTGAATTTGTAAGTATTAAAAAAAGTGTATCAGGTTATGCTTTTTAAATAGAAAAATGGCAGAGTACTAATAAAACATTTAATTATTTAAGCTATTCATTCATTTATTTGTCTGTCTGTCTGATATTTAACAAGAGCAGAGATTATAAATCGTTGATTACTTTATAGTGTCAGAGAGGTAAGGGTTAGTGGCGGGTTGGAGTTTATGGTTTTAATGAGGTTATAGAGATAGTGGCGGGATTGGATTTAGGCTTTTGTCTGCTCTGTGTCCTAACTACCGGTGTCCTGACATTTTATCCTACCCCGTTGTCCATGTATTTTGTAGATTGTCCTACCAGGGTTTACTGCGCATGCGCACATCAAGATTGCGTCCTTTTTCTCACGCTGAACAACAATATTTAATGTATCTGCATTACTGTAAGGATAGGTTTAGGGTTGGGGTATGTGTAGACTTTAATAAAACACAATCTAATAGGTAGAAATTACAGCTACTCCTGTAGCTGTATCCCTTCTAGCCACAACCGCGAATATAACACATAATTACTGTATTTGCATAACTGTAAGGGTAGGTTTAGGATTGGGGTAGATGTAGGTGTAGACGTTAATAAACCATCATTTTACAGGTAGCATTCTTCGTTGTCTAATTGTACTACCCACAGTTTTAATGAGAGGTAGCCAAATCTGACAGGGTAGCACAAATCAACAGAACAGGTGCTGGACTGGCGCTTCTGGTCGGAATGGCTTTGTTTGCGGGTCTGCACCACATGCACGTTTATCATAAGTAGGGGTGTTTGAGCTCGTTTTACAGCATTCTTTTAAGCCGTTTAGTATTTTTCACCCGCGCTTGTCTTTGGACAATGGCTTCTAGAAAGGCAGCCCGAAAGCTCGTTTTGGAAGAGCTTGGTAATGGTATTGAAAACGAATCTTCCAACGACGACGAGTCAGTGTCGAAAGCAGATGAGGATAAGGAAGGGGACCCTGATTTTGAGCCGTACGTACACATTTTAAACTTCTAAACGTGTTTGTGGGTTTCATATCTGTATCTGTGTGTCTGCTCCGTGCATTGTGCTTATCTGTTGTTCCATGCATATTTGAATTGTCGCGCACATTTATACATGTGTTGCTTGCATTAATCGCATTGTGCATTTTGCGTCTCTTGCATTCTTCTTTGCACATCTCTTAGGTGCATATGTGAATTGCGTTTGTGTAACTGTTACATGCATTAGTGATGTGACATTTGAACCGAGGCATCGGAGCTCGTGTCGAGAAGGGTGGAGTGCCATGCGCATATAACGGTGACAGGTCGAGTGCCATGCGCATGTAGCGGTGAGATGTCGAGTGGCAGCTGCCGGTGCCATGCGCATATAACGGTGACAGGTCGAGTGCCTTGCGCATGTAGCGGCGACATGTCGAGTGGCAACTGCCGGTGCCATGCGCATATAACGGTGACCGGTCGACTGCCATGCGCATGCAGCGGTGAGATGTCAAGTGGCAGCTGCCGGTACCATGCGCATATAACGGTGACCGGTCGACTGCCATGCGCATGTAGCGGCGAGATGTCAAGTGGCAGCTGCCCGTGGCACGGAAAGATTTTACTCTTGTTGATAAATGGGCGTGCTTCTTCCTACGGAGCGTCTTTCTCTCTTTCACAGGCTTTTGGCTGCTTTATTTTTTACTAACCACCAGATGGC
>NW_015505647.1:406137-456159 GCF_001515645.1 Sinocyclocheilus grahami
TAAGAGTATTGTGTTTTGTCAGCAGGAGTTTGACTAAAAGGTGTGCACTTATCCCATTGAAGCGCTTACATTCTTTTTTCATTATATAGTAACCTCTTGCATTGTAGATTAGTAGCTGCTGACATTTATATAGCTCAGAATTGTATAATGTGCTTTACACTACATATGGTTCCTATATCCATTTCATTTTTTTGGGGACTTTTTTGTAAAGTTGAACTTTTTGCGTATTTATGTATGGATGTATGTTTAATATATTTATTTATTTATTTATTTAAATTTTTCGGTCCAACTAGTTGTATTACTATTGTGTAAAATAAAAAGCAAGAAATGGTCTCCTTTTGCTTGTCTGATGGGCACAGACATTTTGTAACAATTTACAAAGTGTGTGATGCCTAGTGTTTTCAAATCTGTTCTGATTTATCTGGTGTTGTGTATTCCAGCCTTTAGTGTGATTAAAATATGTGAAGATTCTATTGTCATGTATAACATGTAGTAAAAGTAGCATTTTTGAATGAATGTTTGCAGTACAACAGAAGATACCCCTCTAACTGACGCAAAGCTTCATTGGACGAAGGAAAAAGGTGGATAAGTGCAACTTATAACATCCAAGTGAAAGATATAATATATAGAATGTCTTTATGGTATTTAGGCTATAAACATTTATTTTGTATGCACAAAACTGCTTATAACAACAAAGAAGCGCTTACATTCTTTTTTCATTATATAGTAACCTCTTGCATTGTAGATTAGTAGCTGTTGACATTTATATAGCCCAGAATTGTATAATGTGCTTTACACTACATATGGTTCCTATATCCATTTCATTTTTTTGGGGACTTTTTTGTAAAGTTGAGTTTTTTGCGTATTTATGTATGTATGTATGTTTAATATATTTATTTATTTACATTTTTCGGTCCAACTAGTTGTATTACTATTGTGTAAAATAAAAAGCAAGAAATGGTCTCCTTTTGCTTGTCTGATGGGCACAGACATTTTGTTTAGCAATTTACAAAGTGTGTGATGCCTAGTGTTTTCAAATCTGTTCTGATTTAGCTGGTGTTGTGTATTCCAGCCTTTAGTGTGATTAAAATATGTGAAGATTCTATTGTCATGTATAATATGTAGTAAAAGTAGCATTTTTGAATGAATGTTTGCAGTTCAACAGAAGATACCCCTCTAACTGACGCAAAGCTTCATTGGACGAAGGAAAAAGGTGGATAAGTGCAACTTATAACATCCAAGTGAAAGATATAATATATAGAATGTCTTTATGGTATTTAGGCTATAAACATTTATTTTGTATGCACAAAACTGCTTATAACAACAACAAAAATCTGTAATTTGGCCTATATTTCATTGCTCCCTTAATACATTCAATAGGCCAGCATGTCTACATTAATAATATAATAAAATTCAATATGAATATCCTACATTTCTGCCACAATACCACCGTTAGTGGCACAGTTAGTTTTTCTAAAATAAATTATTTTGTAAATGTTGATGATTTGTGGATTTAAAAGTATTAATATGATTATAATTAATATTATTTATTTAAAATAAAAAATGTATTAACAATTAATATGATTGATTTGAAGTTTATGATCACCACAAAGTGCGTTTTTGGTTCCCTGAAGTATTTTTTCCCTTATTTGCATATTTACATTTTTCCAGGTCTATTAAGCACCATCTACTGTATCAAAATTCTAAAAGACTGAATTGCCGAATTACTGAATTGTAACAAACCAGCTGCGTTAGCGACATGGTTTTATGTCTTTATGGTTTGTGTGTATGGCAAGAGTTTAACATGTGCATTCTGTCAGACACACTGGAGTAAATGTCTAGTCCCAGCCACTCAGACTGGAGGACTCTCACCACAGAAGATCTAAAAGTCATGGGCCGCTCCTGCCCTATCCTCTTATGCCCATATGTCTGCCGTTGTGCTTGCGTGTCGAGCAGCTGTTCAACAGAGACCCCTAGCAACGAAGCCTTGTACTAACATGCTGACCTACCAATATTAGTACTTCATTATGTTTGTTAGCATGAAGTCCACTGGGCTAAGTAGTACAAAAGCCAAACGAGCAGGTGTTGTTACAAAACGTAATTGGGCGAGAGAGCTAATCTGTGGACAGCCTGACCTGCTGAAACTCTATAATGGACCTGCGCTATCAGACTGTGACATTTGCATATCATTTTAATGGTCAACATCACAACTTGTAGTTGCTATTTGCACATGGTTTAGCTGTATGAAATCAAATCGCCTAAATTGCGGTATATGTAAACGCTCCTTTGACAATGATCTGCTTTTATTTTCATTGTGCATACCGCTATGACTAAGAAATTGTGACACAGTTGTTACTAAAACGAGGGAAAAAGCAAACGTCTATACGTGAATGTGAAAAGTTATTAATGACGCATTTTCCAATAATGATTCATAGGTTATTTATTATATTGATATCTTATCATGAATGTCTTGGTCGTTTGATAAACAATTGTTGAAACAAAAATGTATGTAACTGATTATATATATAGTAGTGATGTGTGTTTTTTTTGTGATTTATTAAATTAATTACAAATGGAACTCATAAAATAGGCATATTTACACTTCAGTCTGTGTGCATTGAATTTATTTAATACACGAGTTTCACAATTTGAGTTGAATTACTGAAATAAATGAACTTTTCCACGACATTCTAATTTATTGAGATGCACCTGTAAATGGTTTAAATACAATTTAGAAATGTAGCTAACTAACTGAAATAGAATATGTTTAAGGTGAAGTACTAAAATTACTAAAACTAAAACTGTAAAAAAATAAATTACAGCTAAATAGAAATATAAAACAAATAAAAACAACAAAACACATGACAAAATTATCAAAACGAGAACTAAAAACAAATAAATAAATCAACCAACCAACTGGTTATTTATTTATATCTGGTCCTCTTTTTTTACAGACTTTGTCTTGTTGGACCTGCTGGACATTGGACATCCTGTTGGCACATAAAGTTGAGTCATGTTAACCATATGACCTTGTTGCATCTTATTGCATAATAACAACCGTATTAAAAATAGACCTCATGTAGGTCAGATCTCAGTTCTGGGTCTAGTCAAGGTCACAGAGGTCAGGCATGTGTAGAAGATACAATAGCCCCAGATGTCTTTTTTCTATTTCTCTTCCAATACCTTTGTATTTATCATGTAATACAATTTAATTTTATCATGCAAGGGTCTATGACCATGGGGTCTGTGAATGTGCTTTAGGGGGTCAGTATCCAGATATATAAACCCACAATTTTAACACATTTATTGTCACAACTGCTTAAATGAACATATTAATTTGTTGAGTAATAAATACACTCAAAAAAATGTTTCAGTCTAAATTTACATTTTATGTAATTCAATTGCATAACAATTTTCCATCCATTTAGATTACATAGTTTTAACATAAATCAATAAACTTAATGTGATTCATATGCGTCAGTCATATGTGAATGAAACAGGTAGGTTTTATTTAATAGTTCACAGCAAAGTCCCCACACTGCTCAGTGTTCATGCACACACTGCAATGTTAAAGTAGCATTGAAGCAGTGTTGGACTTAAGAAGATAATTATGTGATGATTGACCATTAATGATGAACAGCTGCTGTTAACAAGCAGAATCACCGAACTACAACTGACTTCAGCCACAGACGAAGATAATCAACTGAAAAAAAATACATTAAATCTCTCTCCTAAAACAGCTTTACCAGCTTCTCATTATTAGCCAGGTTTACTTTATTTCTATCAGACACCTAGAAAGCTCTTATTAAGAATTAACAGAAGTTTAGTTGTATATTGTTTCATTTGAAATCACCATCAAGGGTCAGTCATATGTGAATGAAACAGGTAGGTTTTATTTAATAGTTCACAGCAAAGTCCCCACACTGCTCAGTGTTCATGCACACACTGCAATGTTAAAGTAGCATTGAAGCAGTGTTGGACTTAAGAAGATAATTATGTGATGATTGACCATTAATGATGAACAGCTGCTGTTAACAAGCAGAATCACCGAACTACAACTGACTTCAGCCACAGACGAAGATAATCAACTGAAAAAAATACATTAAATCTCTCCTAAAACAGCTTTACCAGCTTCTCATTATTAGCCAGGTTTACTTTATTTCTATCAGACACCTAGAAAGCTCTTATTAAGAATTAACAGAAGTTTAGTTGTATATTGTTTCATTTGAAATCACCATCAAGGACACCAGTGTTTTCTTTTTCTTTTCACAGACATCAAGAATGAGCATATGCATCTCAACAATGGTGACAGTCAACAAAATGCTTCATGCTGCAATGCATGTGGGTATCAGCATACAAGACTCTCCCATGTATTCCAGCATGCATTGCAGCATGAAGCATTTTGTTGACCGTCACCATTGTTGAGATTCATATGCTGATTCTTGATGTCTGTGGTCTTTGTATTGCTGCAGATGAAAACTTTTTGTGCACAAAGTGATTTGTAAATTATTTAAATTATCAGATTTTTACAATACTACTAGATCTGAAGCTATAAACAATGCTAAAGCAATACAACATCCATTTAATCAGAAATTGGACTTCCAATGAGGTCGGTGGATCATCTGCCCTTTTTTGTTTCTAGGTTTACCTGGCTAAGCGAAATGTGTATTATATGAACACACAGTTAAAACAACCATTATAACTTTAACACCAAAGAATCAAGGGTCAAGAGCCCAACAAAAGAAAACACTGGTCTCCTTGATGGTGATTTCTAATAATGAGAAGCTGTTAAAACTGTTTTAGGAGTTCTTTAATCAGATATTGAGAGATTTAATGTATTTTTTTTATTTCAGTTGATTTCATCTTCGTCTGTGGCTGAAGTCAGTTGTAGTTCTTGTGTTTTTTTCCCCTTCTTTCCTTCGGTGATTCTGCTGGTTAACAGCAGCTGTTCATCCTTAGGGCCTTTCGCACCGCAGGAATTTTTTCATAGTACCAGAACTAATTGTGGAACTACACCGCCGGAACTGGGAGCGATTTTAGTACCGGACTGCCTTTTTCGAGCACTAAATTAGCTCCTACTCCGGAGCAGGGTCTAACCAGCACAACTGGGACTACCCATGATGTAAGTAGACATTGATTGGCCAAACGCATATGAAAACACCCTCACCCACCATGATTTAAAACGCAGTGTAAACATACTGTAAACATTGTGTCAACTTATTTCGCAAGTATGGAGAACAGCGATAGATGGACGGAGGCTGAAGTGCAGGCACTTGTAGCAAATGTAGTACTGCCAGTTGTCGTTGGAGATTCTTAGTCCTCCTTTCTGTTCTTTCAATCGCTTTACGTATACGTCGACATTCCATGTCCATTATTGTGAAACCCACGAGACACAACAAAAACACAGCTCCGATCACAGCGTCCTCCATCCTCCTGTTGTTAATGTTGTTTTTCTTTGTTTCCGTTGTTGAATGCTGTCGACCGGTTCCTAGTACACACTCTCGGTGCGAATGCAACCCTTTAAATAGTACTGGGAAATAGTTCGCGCAAAATCGTCCCAGTATTTTAGTACTGTCCATTTAGTTTTGGAACTAAAGCGGTGCGAAAGGCCCTCTTAATGATCAATCATCACATAATTATCTTCTTAAGTCCAACACTGCTTCAATGCTACTTTAACACTGCAGTGTGGAAACACATGAATACTGAGCAGTGTGGGGACTTTGCTGTGACCTATTGCATACAACTGTAACGAATCAGTCCACTGAAGGCGAGCGTAGTGAGAACCCAAGTGCAGTTTATTTAGAGGTGATCCAAACAATAATCCGAGACTTTACATGAACAGACTTGACTAAAACAGACTAGACTCACTGACAGCGGGTTACAACATCAATACACAACCAAGAACTATGGGAACATGATGGCTATTTATAGCAAACAAGAGGGTCACAAGACAAGAACAAACCAATGGGAAACAAGCCACATGACTAAGACAACCAATCAGAACATGACACATACACAAGGCAGAGATACATGAGGGCAAGGGAAGCATGACACTGACAGCATGAAACAATTACAAAATAAAAGACATGAAAACAGGAACAAGACAAAACCCAAACACCACATTACATTTCCCCCCCTCTAAGGGCGGCTCCAGACGCCCAAACAAAACCCAAAAAGTCCAGGAGGGTGGTGGAGTGGAGGCGGAATTGGGGGAGGGACCGAGGGCCAGGCCCATGAAGCGGAACAGGCAGAGCAGGGAGCCATGGCAGAGCATGTAGAGCGGGGGGCCATGGCGGAGCAGGCAGAGCGGGGATTCATGGCGGAGCAGGCAGAGCAGGGTGCTCGGGTGATGACGGCAGAGCAGGAAGCCATGGCGGTGCAGAGACATGGACAGACCACTTGACTGTGACGGAGCAAGCAGGGAGGTCTTGAATGGCCTCCTTGGCCGTGACAGGACAGACAGTGAGTTCATGAACGGCCTCCATGGCTGTGACAGGGCAGAGTGTGAGTTCATGAACGGCCTCCATGGCCATAAAAGGACAGGCAGTGAATTCATGGACAGCCTTCTTAGTCATGACAGGGCAGACTGAGTTTGAGAGCGGCTTCCATGTCTATGACAGGACAGACAGTGAGTTCATTAACGGCCTCCATGGCCGTGACAGGACAGACAGTGAGTTCAAGAATGGCCTCCGTGGCCGTGACAAGACAGTCTGTGAGTTCGTGAACGGCCTCTGTGGCCATGACATGGCAGGCAGTGAGTTCGGAAGCGGCCTCCGTGACCGTGACAAGACAGTCTGTGAGTTCATGAACGGCCTCTGTGGCCGTGACAGGGCAGGCAGTGAGTTCGGAAGCGGACGCCACCACCTCAGGAGGTTCTGCAGCAGATACCGCCACCTCTGGAGGTTCTGCAGCGGAAGCTACCACTTCTGGAGGCACTGTATTGGATTCATGGACAGGAGAGGCCTTTGGAGTAGACTCATGGATATGAGAGGCCTCTGAGACCGACTCATAGGCAGGAGAGGCCTCTGGGGCAGATTCGTGGACAGGAGAGGCCTCAGGAGCGGACTCGTGGACAGGAGAGGCCTCAGGAGCACAGTGTGCAGCCCACACGCTCAAAATGGCGACCGCCATTACAGAAAGGGCAGCAGAGTGTGGCTTGACCTCTAAGATGGCGGGGCTTGAGAGTGCTGACGGGGACTCAGGCGTGGCGTGAGCAGACTCTGAAATGGCGGCCATGTGGTGACGAGACTCTGGAAAATCAGTTGAGACGTGACAAGACTCTAGAAGGGCAGCCATTTTGTGAAGAGACTCTTGTGGGGCGGCCATCTTGCAACGAAGCTCTTCAATGGTGGCCATGTTGAGAAGAATCTCTTGAGGTGCTGGCATGACATGAGCAAGCTCTGGCTTGACAGACGTGACGTGAGCAGGCCCTGGGGTAACAGACATGACGTTAGCAGACTCTGGCTTGGCAGACATGACGTGATCAGGTTTTAACATGGTGGACATGACATGAGTAAATTTTGACTCAACTGGCATGCTGTGAGCAGGTCCTGGAGTAGCAGACATGGCATTAGCAGGCTCTGGCTTGGCAGATAAGACGTTAGCAGGCTTTGGTTTGGCAGGCATGAAGTGAGCAGTCCCTGGCTTGGCAGACGTGACGTGAGCAGACTCTGACTTGACAGACATGACGTGAGCAGACTCTGGCTCTGGTTTAGTGCCGTGTTCCTTCTCCTTCTCCCACAGTGAAAGCAGATCCACTCAACCGCAGAGCAAAGCCTATATACTCGGCAAGGGACCAGTGAACCTTTCCCCCAGGAAGCTGGGAGCAAATGGGTTCATTAAGACCCACCCAAAATATGTCCTTAAGGGCCACATCATTAATATCCACTAAATAGCACAAACCACAAAAGTCTTCCACATAGTCCTCTATGGTCCGACTTCCCTGACGAAGGCTCAGAAGGCGAACAACTGCTGGGTTCATTTTGTTCTAGGTCGTGTATTCTGTAACGAATCAGTCCACTGAAGGCGAGCGAAGTGAGAACCCAAGTGCAGTTTATTTACAGGTGATCCAAACATCCAAACAATAATCCGAGACTTGACTTGACATGAACAGACTTGACTAAAACAGACTAGACTCACTGACAGCGGGTTACAACATCAATACACGACCAAGAACTATGGGAACATGATGGGTATTTATAGCAAACAAGAGGGTCACAAGACAAGAACAAACCAATGGGAAACAAGACACATGACTAAGACAACCAATCAGAACATGACACATACACAAGGCAGAGATACATGAGGGCAAGGGAAGCATGACACTGACAGCATGAAACAATTACAAAACAAAAGACATGAAAACAGGAACAAGACAAAACCCAAACACATTACAACAACTTACCTGTTTCACTCACGTATGACTGATGCATATGAATCACATTAAGTTTATTGATCTGTTTATGTTAAAACTATGTAATCTAAATGGATGGAAGATTGTTGTGCAATTGAATTACATAAAGTGTAAATTTAGATTTTTTTTGAGGGTAGCTAATGTCATAATGTTTGTGTTAATAAAGAATAACAATTTGGTCCCTCTGTAAATTCTCTTTGCCACCTTGAAGAATTCTCAGTTACTTAAAGTGTAGATAGACGGCCGGGAAGTAAGAAAACACACAGTCAAATGTATCCTCAATACTTCAATTTATTCATAGAAATACAGATATTATATAGGCATATGTCGAGGGGAGTTTCACCCTCTTAACCAATGAGGATATGAATAACATACACGTAGGATCTTTGGCCAAGAACATGTGTTTATATAAAATGGCCACATGTACAGAAAAACATGGACATATTAGGAATAGACTTTTGCGAAGAATGCTGAACTGTCTTCAGAGTTTCATCACGAACCTCATTCCTAGCTATCATGTCCTTATTTGGGACATTTGAACCAAGAGAAGCTAATGTATACATTTAAGTATGCATACCTCGCATATAAGTAAGAGATATTTAAAACATAATATCAAGAGAGAGAGATGGATACAGAAGGGGGGATTCAGAGAGAATGCGTTGTATATAGAAGAGTGAGAGAGAGGGAGAAAAAAAGGAGGGGTGAGGCATATCTGGAACATTCTCTTAACAAGACAGAGAGTGTTTTCTAACAGTTTGTTAATGTTAAAGCAACTGTATGTAGTTTTGTGTATTTTAGTGACTTTATTGAAGCCCCGTACAGTTGAGTGAGTGGAATTCACTGTCATGAATATATAAATAATATAGTTGTACACAGGCTTTTGTTGCTTGCTGTAAAGCAATCTGCCCTTTTCACAGAATTTTACAGAGTTTCTCCAAACATACAAATAGAGACCTGCGCGGGATTAATTTTTCAGTCCCACTCCCGCAGAAATATATCTTATTTGGTCCCGCTCCCGCAGAAATATATCTTATTTGGTCCCGCTCCCGCAGAAATATATCTTATTTGGTCCCGCTCCCGCCCGCGACATTCATATTTTGTCCTGCTCCCGCCCGCATAAAAGTGATCTATATATTTTTCAGTACATCAAAGAAATTTACATGAAATGGTTCTGTAACATCTCCTAAGCACCACAACATCCCAGCATAAACACTCCCGATAAAATATTTGTTATTTAGGCTAAGCATCAACATTCACAAACCACTGTTATTTATTTAATAAAGCGAGGCAGAGAGACCATTTTAATGGCATTGACCCGACCAATTAAAGATAACGGAAGAACCCTCCATTTATCTATAGAGATTTTTAACTTATTTATGACTTCTGTGAAATTTAGACTGAAAATATGTTTAAAATTTTTGGGAATGACTAACCCTAAATAAGTAAAGTGATCCTCTGTTATTCTAAAGGGTAATGACCTCAAAAAGTAACCACTGTTATTTTTTAACAGAAAAGCAAGCATGGGCTGCTGCAAGCATGGTTTGGCATGGCAGAATGCAAGCAGCGCTTCCTTTATTATCACTAAAAGCTGACATCTCGGTTAATCGCGATCTCATAAAGCTCTGTTAAAACACAATAAATGTATGCACAATGAATCTTCCTCAATGTCTACACTTCGTGTGTTAAAATGAGATGATTCGACAGCACTGCGGTGAGTAGATTCTAACTTCATCACCTCTGATTGGCCATCGCGTTCCAGAAATCAACAGCTATGTCTGTGATTGGCTACATTGCGCAACCCTTTATACACGTGTTATAAATAGAAACTTTGCCTAGCTTGCACATGTCAATCATTTTAATGTTACTATTAGTTGTTCTTTTTGCTTTTGTGCAACAGATAAATAACAATTTATATGTTTTGGACACTTTATGTTTAGAATCATTTTATTCTCTGGCATCCCGCACACACACACACACACACACACACACACGAGTATCTTCCCGCCCCACCGAGATGGTCCTCACTGCAGAGCACAAGATCCAGGGATCCAGATCCAACTCCTCCTAACTTACATAAACCTAAACCTACCCGTCTCCACCCCTAAACCTACCATCTCCACCCCCTAGATGTGGATCCAACCAAGCATCTTTGTTTTGCAGTGAGGGGCTACTGCCCGCACACGCACTCGCCCATCAAGAGTTGTCCCGCGCCGCACCCTGTTGCGTTGGGGCCCGCGGCACTCCCGCTGGAGTGCAGGTCTCTACAGGTCTCTGCATAACAGGGAAGTGTGGGAAATAAACAGAATTTTTTGTACTTTTATGTTTATACTGTGCAAAGCGCTTTGAGCAATGGCTGAAATTGTATTATTATTATTATTATTATCATTATTGTTGTTGTTGTTCTTAGAAACTTAATTGCATGACACAGCTGGTCATGTGATGTCAACATGGCCACGCCCATGAAGGGGCAACCGGCCTCATGTAAAATATAGCAACTTTTTCTAGAAGACTGCATGTACATCATTTAAATATTTTTCAAAAGTGCAGTTTTACAAAATCTTCATAAAATAGAATATATATTTAAAAAATATATTTAAAATAATATTTCTTTGTTTTTTTCCCACTGTAATTCTTTTAAAAATACGATTGCATTGCTATAGTAAATGACGGGGATGAACGCTTTAAAGCCCCAAATGAATGGCAAAATTACAGAATCTAATTGTTTAAAAAAAGAATGTGGCAAATATATAGGTAGGTTCTGAAACAGATAGATAAAGCGAGGCAGAGAGACCATTTTAATGGCATTGACCCGACCAATTAAAGATAACGGAAGAACCCTCCATTTATCTATAGAGATTTTTAACTTATTTATGACTTCTGTGAAATTTAGACTGAAAATATGTTTAAAATTTTTGGGAATGACTAACCCTAAATAAGTAAAGTGATCCTCTGTTATTCTAAAGGGTAATGACCTCAAAAAGTAACCACTGTTATTTTTTAACAGAAAAGCAAGCATGGGCTGCTGCAAGCATGGTTTGGCATGGCAGAATGCAAGCAGCGCTTCCTTTATTATCACTAAAAGCTGACATCTCGGTTAATCGCGATCTCATAAAGCTCTGTTAAAACACAATAAATGTATGCACAATGAATCTTCCTCAATGTCTACACTTCGTGTGTTAAAATGAGATGATTCGACAGCACTGCGGTGAGTAGATTCTAACTTCATCACCTCTGATTGGCCATCGCGTTCCAGAAATCAACAGCTATGTCTGTGATTGGCTACATTGCGCAACCCTTTATACACGTGTTATAAATAGAAACTTTGCCTAGCTTGCACATGTCAATCATTTTAATGTTACTATTAGTTGTTCTTTTTGCTTTTGTGCAACAGATAAATAACAATTTATATGTTTTGGACACTTTATGTTTAGAATCATTTTATTCTCTGGCATCCCGCACACACACACACACACACACACACACACGAGTATCTTCCCGCCCCACCGAGATGGTCCTCACTGCAGAGCACAAGATCCAGGGATCCAGATCCAACTCCTCCTAACTTACATAAACCTAAACCTACCCGTCTCCACCCCTAAACCTACCATCTCCACCCCCTAGATGTGGATCCAACCAAGCATCTTTGTTTTGCAGTGAGGGGCTACTGCCCGCACACGCACTCGCCCATCAAGAGTTGTCCCGCGCCGCACCCTGTTGCGTTGGGGCCCGCGGCACTCCCGCTGGAGTGCAGGTCTCTACAGGTCTCTGCATAACAGGGAAGTGTGGGAAATAAACAGAATTTTTTGTACTTTTATGTTTATACTGTGCAAAGCGCTTTGAGCAATGGCTGAAATTGTATTATTATTATTATTATTATCATTATTGTTGTTGTTGTTCTTAGAAACTTAATTGCATGACACAGCTGGTCATGTGATGTCAACATGGCCACGCCCATGAAGGGGCAACCGGCCTCATGTAAAATATAGCAACTTTTTCTAGAAGACTGCATGTACATCATTTAAATATTTTTCAAAAGTGCAGTTTTACAAAATCTTCATAAAATAGAATATATATTTAAAAAATATATTTAAAATAATATTTCTTTGTTTTTTTCCCACTGTAATTCTTTTAAAAATACGATTGCATTGCTATAGTAAATGACGGGGATGAATGAGAGAGAGTGGCAGTAAAGTTATTTTGAGCTGAGTGAGTGTGTGTGTATTGAGCAGCAGTAGTTTGATGTAATGGACGGGCTGGGCGAGTCAGTCCGCCTACACGGGCTTT
Organism: Sinocyclocheilus grahami; assembly: GCF_001515645.1. Classification (NCBI taxonomy): domain Eukaryota; kingdom Metazoa; phylum Chordata; class Actinopteri; order Cypriniformes; family Cyprinidae; genus Sinocyclocheilus; species Sinocyclocheilus grahami. The sequence goes on from NW_015505647.1 coordinate 418,835, forward strand.
GTGTTGATGTTCAGGCGGTGCTACAGCGCTGACAGTCCGCGACAAGAGCAACACTAGAGATCAGCATTCCCAACAACACCCATCCACCATAAAGAGAGGGAGAGAGGGAGAGAAAGAGGACAGACGGTGTTTTGGGCGATTTGACTGTAAGGGAGTGGAGCTGGACTGAATCATGGCCACTTCTACGTCTTGCACAGGCTCCACGCTGCTGCAGCCAATTAGTAAGATTATTGATCTACCACTGGACCAGGTAAACTGTCACTTTAACCAGCATTTATGTTTCGCCTTTGTCATGTTGCCTAGCAAAGATCGCTAGCTGGTGTGGAGTCGTTTGCTGTAAATCCAGCACATTTGATGCGCACGTCCGTCACCGACAACTGCACGATATAAGAGCGTTTTAGTACGGTATTCTTGTATGACATAACAAGCCTGAAATGAATCTTCGCGCATTTCATAACGCCCGTTTGCCTTCTTTTCCGTCCTGTATTTTTCTCAAAATATTGGCTGATGACAAGTGAGTCACTGGCTGTGAAGCTGAACCAAATCTTGTATCTGTTAAGACAGCATTTTAGGCATCTAGGCGTCTTCAGAGAAGTCCAAACATCAGGCTCGCGAGCGAAGTTATCTAAGTAGATAAGGCAGCTCGATAGGTTTGGACACACCGCCATAGTCACGATCTCGCCTGTGCTGGAGCGACGTTCTGCAAAAAAGAGATTATATTTACAGATGTCCCTAATACAACCCGATGTATCATGAATTATTAAAGCAAAAGAACACTCCAGTTAAGGCAGCAAGGTGAGAGTCGTCTCAGTTCCCCTTTTTTGACGTTGTTATTTTGTTGAGGGGTCGTCTTCTTGGATGGTCATATTTTTCTCAAGATGATTTATCTAAACGTGAAAACAATTGTATTTTTAATGTAATTTACTTTGGAATTTGCAAGACCAGAGGTTTTCTGTTACTATACGTTCTAAAGAGTGGTAGGGACTTTGATTCATCTAAGTGACTCGGATCTTTTGAATCAGTGCACTAAAAGGATTCATTAACGCGTTCCTTATTTTCTCAAGTTTTTTTTCTCTTTTAATAACACAATTATTATCTAATGATAATATGTATATATAAAATATTATACCATATTACACCTTTATTTATTTATTTATTTATATGTATCCCATATATTGGTGTTTTTTACCAAGCACTTTTCAGCAGATATATTGTGTGGTTGCTGGAATCATTTGCCTGTTGTAGATTTGTGTATGTGTGCGTGTTGTTGAATTATTAATAAAGCCTGTGGATAAGTCATATGCCTCAGGTTAAGTCATAACTTTCTTTCATAACCCTTTGCAAAACAAGTTATTCGGCATCTGTTTCCAACGCTGCTGTATTAAGCTAGTGTGGAGGTGTGAGCGAAACTACTTTGTTTGGCCTTCCAAAAGAGGACGATATCGCATCGTCATGACTAGAGCTGATCTGTGCGCTGAGGAAATACTTCAACTTCGTGCTGTCGATCTCCGGATCGGCTTTCACCATGGACAAAGCGGAGTCCAGCCCGGGGTCGTCACATGTGGTTGCCGCAGGCATCAAAATATGGTGAGGGACGTAACATTTCCGTCACACGCTTGAGGAATTCGCCCAATCACAACGCACTGGATAGCTGGCCAATCAGAGCACACCTTGCTTTTTCAGACCGATGAGCTTTGTAAAAATAGACGTGTTTCAGAAAGGCGGGGCATAGAGGAGAAACAATAATGTACAGTATGTGGAAAATGTGTTTTTTAACCTTAAACCGCATAAACACATTTCATTACACCAAATATACAAAATAATGTTCTTTTTAGCAGCATCATATGACCCCTTTAAAAATATATTTTATGAGTGTGGGACCCAACAGCTAGTGTGTTAAAGGAATAGTTAACCCAGGAATGAAAATGTACTCACTCTCAGGTCATTCACGTGTAGATCGGAACAGATTTGAAAAGATTTAGCATTACATCACTTGCTCACCAATGGATCTTCTGCAGTGAATGGGTGCCGTCAGAACGAGAGACCAAACAGCCAATAAAAACATCACAATCCTTAAGTAATACATGACTTCAGTCCACCAATTAATGTTGAAAAGCTGCGTATTTGTAACAAGCAAATAAGGTGGTCTAACTTTAAACCATTGGTTCTGGCCAATATATGAGTCCATTATCCAAGACGCTTCCTCCAGTGAAAAAGTCAATTTGCCTCTCGCATCCAAATCCATCGACATATTTGTTTAGAACTGTTTTGGCCTGTTTTCACTTGTAAAAGTTGCTTGATCTGTGCATATTTATCTCCTGATTCAGATGATACTACTTTTTCACTGGAGAAAGCAGTATATAATGATGCATTATATGGATATAATCTGTTCTGATGAAGAAACAAACTTATCTTCATCTTGGATTGTTTGAGGGTGAGTATAGTTTCAGCAGATTTTCTTTTTTGGGTGAACTATTACTTTAATGCCAGCATTCCTCAAAACTTTAGCCTATAGTCATCAAGATAAATCAAGGATGGAAATCCAAGCAAACAAGGTGGTTTTCGATCTGTAAATCGATTTGGTTATGTCTGCAGCTTTAGTGTCCTTTGCTCTGCCGTTGGCATGCTTCTTCACCAGCTTTTTTGAATGAGATTTTGGCAGGCGTCAAGCCAACAAACCCTCTCCCCACACAAGTCCACTCCAGAACTCCTGTTAATGTGACAGGAATCAATAACTCAGCCCGAGCACATCATGAAACGTGCTGTTAGGATTACTACGTCCTGAGCTTTAGCCAACACAGGAGTGAAGCCATATAGATCTGGTTCTGATTATGTAAGATGTGGGTTGCTAGGCTGGGCTCAAAATTTTGTGCCGTAACATGACCGTGTATAATTTTAAATTGAAACCATTGCAGTTAAAATAGCCATGTCACTAAGGGCACTTCCCAGTCAGCTGCAAGAATATAGTCTCATAGGTCCTAAAGCCCTTGGCTTCCTGGTTTGCGTTTCAGAGTGCGCTATAGTTAAATGCATAGTTCACCCAAAAATGAAAACTGTCCTCATTTACTCACACGCACGTTGTTTAAAACCTGAATGACTTTCTTTCTTCTGGGGACCACATAATAATATATTTTAACATTGGGGTCCAAATAACATTGGAACATTTTCCTTTTTGTGTGAACTATCCCTTTAATGGTGAAGTGTGTTATATTTTACTATACAAAATAACCAGCGTAATATATAGTCATATATTGGTTAATTTATCTGGAAAAGGGAAAACATAGTAACTAATTTTGAAACTTTGCTGTCAACCAGCCTGGCAACAGCAAGATTGGGTCAACCAATGGTGTGAGTTTAGGGCATGGCTATCTGTTTTTTTTCTGTTTAATGATGTTAGTGGTGCAGAAATAACCCACTTTATGATGGTTATCAGAGGTAGAAGCCAGTCATAGATCACAAGGATATGATTGGCCACAACTGGTCTTTAAATCGGTGGCTAATGCCTTTTTCTACATAAAACGGTTCCTCTCAAGATCACTTTGAGGCAGTGCCTTTACTGAATATTCTGGTTGATCTTCAAAGGTTGATGATTGCCAGTTGGAGGACTCATATAATGTGTGGCCAAAAGATTTAAAATGGACTATGTTCCATTCATTTGTTCGTACGTCACTAGTCCACACTTGAAAGGACACTTCTTAGAGCAGGCCAATCTCATATCAAAGCCAAGGCCCGTTCACACTAAGAGCCAGATTTACTAACAGCTTGCGCCAGCGCAAACCGTTAAAATAGTTTTCACGTTAAAATAGTACTGTCTGGATTTACTAAAGATAAAAGCATTGAAACGAGTGAAAAGCTGTTATTTTGAACAGTGTGTGTTGTACGACACTTTATAGAAGTATTAACAAACTCTTCGCAGAAATATTTCCCCACATGATAAAGTGAAGCTTCATGTTAAGGTATGCCTTGCATCAAGTCGATTGGAAGAGCGCGCGGTGGGACTGCTTTGTGATTCTCTCAGGTTGAATTTAAAACCACTCGTGAAAACGAGTTAGAACTTTGGGAACTTCATATAAACTCCGTAACTTTCATTGTTCAGAACAATATTGGTGTGTGTGTGTATGTGTCTGTCTTAGCTTAGGTCAATGTAATCTAGAATAGCCAATAAATTTTTGTTTCATATATAAGGAATCATTGTCTTGTGTTGTGACATTTTAAAGTTAAAACTCTGCCTAGATCCTTGTTACCTTGCTCAAAATTTCATAAGATTACCATTTTGTTTGTGTCGTTGGCCACGAAGTAATATGAACAGAATCGGTAATGTACACGGACATTAACGTCTCGCTGGACGACCGTTGATAAAGTGTAAACGATCAAATTTTAAATCAGTTCTAATCAGGTTGACTTTTGAATTTTCAGATTCGAGTCCTCTCAAAATCTGAATTAATTAATAATAATTAATTCCCTAAGAAAAGTAATCTGACATTACATTGTGTTTGTTGGCTTGCTTTCTAAAGCAATTGTTCAGTAATGATAACATTTCTCCGGAGCAGTACAAGCCAGCAGAGTTCATCCAAAGAATCTCAATACTGTAGTTATTTAGTTTAATATAGACATAATTGAATCATTAAAGGTAAACGTAATATTATGCAACTGTGCATCTCCCTTAAATGTATAGTTGACCCAAAAATGAAGATTGGTGGTAACCCATTGGTGGTAGCCATTGACTTCCATAGTATGGAAAAAAACACTATGGCTACCGGTTACCAACATTCTTCAAAATATCTTCTTTTTTCGTTTTCAGCAGAAGAAAAAAACTCATACAGTTTCAGAACAACTTGAAAGTGAGTAAATGATGTCAGAATTTTCATTTTTCATCAACTATCCCTTTAGGAACAAATGGTGCAACAAAATTAATTACAGATTTAGTTACAAACTAGCTAGTAGTGACTACTAGTGTGGACTTTATGTTCCAATTTAAGAAAGAACTTATGATCCGCTGGTGCAACCCTACCCTGGTCTAAACCTCCAGTCAAAAGCAATAATAACAGACCGTCTTGAAGCAATTTTCTGTCTCTTTAAGACCAGACAGCATCTCTTGGCTTCTTCCAGATGGCATCTGCTGCTGACAATGCTCAGGTGTGAATGTGATGTTATTTTGGACTGGTGCGTGTCATGACTCGTGGCTGATCATCTGCGGTCGTAAAACTAATACAGGGTCAGTTCAGTGTCTCAGCAGTTCCTGTTCCCTTTGGCTTATCTTCTCAAGAGACTCAAAGAAAAGCAATGCTAAGACCCTAACTCAAACAGGGATACAAACTATCTTTGTTTTACGGGCTTTCAGGGACCAGATGCGTGATACCCATGACCATTTGACACATAAATTGATAATCCCGTCAACAAAAGAGACAATTTTATAGCTCCATGTCCGAGCGAGAAGAATGGCAGATCTCCACCCGTGACAGTGTCATGACCTAAGGATATCTGCCCTCTTTCTCCCTGCATTCCAAAGGGGCACATTCTTTTCCTACTTTCCAGAAAAAGCGCGCTCCTGTCACAGACAAAGAAACAGAACTTACACAGACAATTCAAAAGACAATCATTTAAAATAATTTAAAGTATCAGAGCAATATACTCCCAAATAATATGCTTTCTGTGTGATGTGTTATTGAAACCATGATATTTTAATCTTTGCCTTATAACTTTTCCTTTTAGCAGATAAAGCATTTAATGTGTAAGATATGGGAAGTTTAGTGTTGAATGAAAACTGGTGATAATTGCAAAGCATTGAAACGAGTGAAAAGCTGTTATTTTGAACAGTGTGTGTTGTACGACACTTTATAGAAGTATTAACAAACTCTTCGCAGAAATATTTCCCCACATGATAAAGTGAAGCTTCATGTTAAGGTATGCCTTGCATCAAGTCGATTGGAAGAGCGCGCGGTGGGACTGCTTTGTGATTCTCTCAGGTTGAATTTAAAACCACTCGTGAAAACGAGTTAGAACTTTGGGAACTTCATATAAACTCCGTAACTTTCATTGTTCAGAACAATATTGGTGTGTGTGTGTATGTGTCTGTCTTAGCTTAGGTCAATGTAATCTAGAATAGCCAATAAATTTTTGTTTCATATATAAAGAATCATTGTCTTGTGTTGTGACATTTTAAAGTTAAAACTCTGCCTAGATCCTTGTTACCTTGCTCAAAATTTCATAAGATTACCATTTTGTTTGTGTCGTTGGCCACGAAGTAATATGAACAGAATCGGTAATGTACACGGACATTAACGTCTCGCTGGACGACCGTTGATAAAGTGTAAACGATCAAATTTTAAATCAGTTCTAATCAGGTTGACTTTTGAATTTTCAGATTCGAGTCCTCTCAAAATCTGAATTAATTAATAATAATTAATTCCCTAAGAAAAGTAATCTGACATTACATTGTGTTTGTTGGCTTGCTTTCTAAAGCAATTGTTCAGTAATGATAACATTTCTCCGGAGCAGTACAAGCCAGCAGAGTTCATCCAAAGAATCTCAATACTGTAGTTATTTAGTTTAATATAGACATAATTGAATCATTAAAGGTAAACGTAATATTATGCAACTGTGCATCTCCCTTAAATGTATAGTTGACCCAAAAATGAAGATTGGTGGTAACCCATTGGTGGTAGCCATTGACTTCCATAGTATGGAAAAAAACACTATGGCTACCGGTTACCAACATTCTTCAAAATATCTTCTTTTTTCGTTTTCAGCAGAAGAAAAAAACTCATACAGTTTCAGAACAACTTGAAAGTGAGTAAATGATGTCAGAATTTTCATTTTTCATCAACTATCCCTTTAGGAACAAATGGTGCAACAAAATTAATTACAGATTTAGTTACAAACTAGCTAGTAGTGACTACTAGTGTGGACTTTATGTTCCAATTTAAGAAAGAACTTATGATCCGCTGGTGCAACCCTACCCTGGTCTAAACCTCCAGTCAAAAGCAATAATAACAGACCGTCTTGAAGCAATTTTCTGTCTCTTTAAGACCAGACAGCATCTCTTGGCTTCTTCCAGATGGCATCTGCTGCTGACAATGCTCAGGTGTGAATGTGATGTTATTTTGGACTGGTGCGTGTCATGACTCGTGGCTGATATGAAAAGGAAATTGATCTCATTTCGGTCGCTTTTCTTTCTCCGTGACTTGCTGTCAGTCTCATTTCCAGCCTCTGTGGCAGCGTTGTATCCTAGCAACCAGAACTTTTAGAAACTGATTGTAAGTCATTACAGCTTGTAAGGGGGGATTGCCAGCGTGCCCCTTTCTGAATGTGTGGTCTGATTTAGCGGTTCTTATAAAAAAGCACATATTATGTTTAGCCCTTTTCCTTTTGCAGGCTCATTATAAGGTGGTAAAACTTGGTTCAAGTCCAACTGCTGAAAGTACACGCATGAAGAATTGTGTCTGAATGTGCGTGCCTTAGTCTTCTCCAGCATATGCTCTTTGTCCCAGGTGGATTGTAGAATTGAAGACTGCATTGAAAAAAAAACTGGTAAATGGAGGCATTAGTTGTCATTAAATTCGGTGGAGCTGAGATCCAAGCTGAGATTTGAGGTTGAGGTAATAGAGTGCAGAAGGCCAAAGGAATGATTCCTAAAACCCAGAAATGAGTAAGCATTATTGAACTTCTGGTTCCATCATCCCAAAGTCAATAGTCAATAGTTTGGGATTTCTTGGTGACATATTACATGTATAATATTACCTCGTCTTTCTTATTTCTTCAGAATCACAACAGTAAGGCAATTGATGTTAATGTTGGGTGTTTACATCCTTTTCTCATTTTGACAAGCTTCGCTTTTTGATTGGCTTCCAAAATGAGATGTTGAAATTGACAGGAAATGTCACTGGCACTTGTTAAATTTATCACTTTTTTTCTAGAGAGTTGCCTCCACAAGTGAGGGTGATATTTTTGCATTGGTTTTGCTTTTGTATTCTGTTTGAGGTGGGGTGAATGGCAGCCGTTTGTCATGCAGGCCAGGCTTGAATGGTGGTTTATTTATAACTGACCAATGAAGCTGTGATCGTTGGATGAACATAAAGGGACATAGCCGAAGTCTGCTGCCGGGTGACAGGAGTCTTTTGTGTTTGGTGAAGTGTTTGATAGCAGGAGATGCTGCTTTGTGCTCCATTCTGCAGCTATAGCTTTATATGCAGGAGGGCAAAGGACAGTACAGCTTGTGCCTTTGAGATGCTTCTCGTTTAATTGAAATACGGTAAGGCCCCGTCCACACGGAGACGCGTTTAGCTGTATACTCCTAGATTTTGTATCGTATAGGTGTTTCGTCCACACGGACTCGGCGTTTTGGGAGAGTGAAACCGATATTTTTTGAAACCGGGTCCCAGAGTGGATAAATCTGAAAACGCCACCCTTGTGTTTTCGTGTGGACAGCGAATCTGTATATTTTCTGAAACGATGACGTCATCAGCCCACGTCTCACCCCTAGTCAGACACCACTACGTCATGTAACAGCAACAAAAACATGAACAAACACTGACCGATTGTCTTTTTATTAACTAACGTTAACACAGATTAATAAATGTATTGTTTCATGTTCGTTTGTATACCGTGCGCAAGGTTTATGTGCACGCTCCAAGTCTTCTTCTCTGTTTTTAGTGTATCTCTGTGGCAGAATTACAGCGCCACATGCTGGCATGTATACTACATCGTTTTGTGTCGGTTTTGTGGTTTCGTGTGGACGCAGATATTTCTTGAGATGAGGGAAAAAAAAGATCGGATAGGGAAAGCTCTGGCTTCGTGTGGACGTACCCTATAAATAGTAATATTGTGAAATATAATTTCACTTTAAAAGTATATTTTAATGTATTTAAAATGAAATTTATTCCTGTGATAGCAAATTCAAATGTTCAACAGCCATTACTCCAGTCTTCAGTGTCACATGATCTTTCACGATCCTTCCTTGTGCTGCCCTAAAGCATTATTTTTTTCTATTCCATGTTTTTTTTTTTGTTATTTCTAGTTGACTCTCTTTGTCCTGCTTTTTGAAGATTTGGAATGTTTGTTTGTTTGAGTTCCTAGAAAAAAGCTCCTCAACAAAAAAGTCAGAAGATGCCATGGGAAGTCACAACTCGCTCATGTGCTCACCCTCTCTCTCTCTTTGTGGTTTCCTGTATGCACCGCATGTGATGATGGACTTGCTGCTTAACAGCTGAGGAAGTATGTTCTGTAAGTATATAGTTAGACATACAACATGAGGGAATTTGGTTGTTGTCAACACGTGTGGCGTAACCACAAGGAACTTCCTTTGTACATTATTTGTATTTGTTCGGCTTTTTGAATCTGCCAACTCCTCAGCTCCCATGGCCTGCAAAATCAAAGTGTCCACTGGTTACTGATTCAGAGTGTAATCCGGGTATTGTTTAGAGTCTCCCTTTCTCTTCTCAACTGATGTTCAGGCTAAGTCTGGCAGGAAAAGCCACGTTTGATATTCAACTAGCCGCTTCTGCTGCTCTCTGTTCTCAGTCTTTCTCTCTATTTTCCTTCACGTTGATGAAATTTAGAAGGCAACCTACTTCTGTCTTTTTTATTTTGTGCCCTTACCAAGTGAACCAATGAACAAAGTACCATTTATTTTGGATGATGAGTTGATCAACATTTGCTTCAATGGTTGTGGGAAGTTGTGAAAATAGTTGAACTGTAGACCTCTGTTAAATTTGAGAGATTGAGATGAAGACATCCCTTCAAAAACTGAAATATTGTAACAAATTCAGTCCACTGAAGGCGAGCGTAGTGAGATCCCAAGTGCAGTTTTATTTACAGTGTGATCCAAACAAGATACACAGACTTGACTTGAATTGACTTGACTTGACGAGGCATGAACAGACTTGACTCACCGACAGCGGGTTACAACATCAATACACGACAAGAGACAATGGCAACATGATGGCTACTTATAGCAAACAAGAGGGTCACATGACAAGAACAAACCAATGGGAAACAAGACATGCACAAGGCAGAGATACATGAGGGCAAGGGAAGCATGACACTAACAGGGTGAATCAATTACAAAATAAAAGACATGGAAAACATGAACATGAAACAAAACATCAAACCCCACATTACAAATATGAAGTGTTCAGACTGCTTATAGAGACAATGGCAACATGATGGCTACTTATAGCAAACAAGAGGGTCACATGACAAGAACAAACCAATGGGAAACAAGACATACACAAGGCAGAGATACATGAGGGCAAGGGAAGCATGACACTAACAGGGTGAATCAATTACAAAATAAAAGACATGGAAAACATGAACATGAAACAAAACACCAAACCCCACATTACAAATATGAAGTGTTCAGACTGCTTAGTAAATGTAACATCTGTTGAAACAATTCCTTAGTAGGGACCTAAGCCATATCATATAAATATACAGGGAGTAGGCTTTTCTTTTTGGTACCCTGCCGGTACCAAGACTCAAACCTGCGACCTTTGGGTTACAAGTCTGACTCTCTAACCATTAGGCCATGACTGCCCCTCTTGTTTTAGAAAACATGTTCATAAAAATTAGGGCTGGCTCGATACCACTTTTTTAGAACTGATCCCGATCCTATACCAGAAATTCTGAGTATCGGCCGATACCGATATAGATCCGATACCAGCGCAGTTTTTTTTTTAATCAGTGTAGAATTAGTATACCTCAATGTGTTGACCTGATCATCATTCTTTCATGTGTTAAACACAATCTACCACATATAGACAACTTAATTGTAAAGAAAAACAACAAATGAATAAATATATAATCTATGATAAAAATACTAATATAAACTAGGTTAGTGGAAAATTCAGTAGCAAAAGTTACTCTAGAACAATCATGAGTGCACAATAATTTTATAAAGTCTAAATATTTAGTGAAAAAGTGACAAAGGCTATTAATAATTTTTCATTGCACAAAAGTATTATAATATGATGAAAGGCTCCTATACGGAGCAGCACAACGCGCTGCGCTCCGCATAGAAAAGTTCAAAGCACAAAGGGAAGAGGATTTTGATGCATAGTGTATTATATCTGTGCAATAGTTTATTGAGCCTTTTCTTTTAACAGTTTTAAATTTCAGTTACTGTGCACATGAAAAACAATTCATAGTGCTCTCTACTCCAGTGTTGTGATCTAACAGACACCCAGTAGTAAGTAGCATGCTTTAGAAACGGCACTAAACTCCAGCAAGATAAAGTCATTTTATGCAAAACCACTGATCTTTATCTACAGATCAAGTATAATAATAGGAACAGTGAATCATCTTGGATAGATTTTTATTGTCTTGACTGTCGTAACCGAACGCGATACGCAGTTTGAATGCTGAGGATGACTGACAGCCGCAGCGGAGAGAAGAGTTTACAAGAACCTGAATTTAACAACTTAAATATTCATCTGTACCTCACATTAAACTATGGAACGGCTTCAGAACACTTGGAATATAGTGGAAGGAAACTTTATGGTGCTTTATAATGATTTTGTGCCTTTTGTGGGGCTTAACAATAACACAGAATAGTATACGCACAATATCGGATTTGAATCGGTCTCATCTGACCGATACCCGATCCGGCAGAAAATGCCAGTATCGGAGCGATACCGATACTGAATATCGGACCGGCGCACCCCAAATAAAAATGGACATAGTGCTTAGCATCATTTTTGTAGTGACGTTGTGATGAAGGAGGCCTGTTGGTGTGATGATTTTTCCCCACTGTCCTCATTACACGGAATTGCCTGGAGAAAGGAAAAAAAATAAACATGAAGGGTTTTTATATGTGGATGTTCATGTTAAATTCATGCGCCATATGTCATTAAATTAGCATGAGCTCCTTGTTTTGTTTAGTAAAGCAAACATGAATGACTATAAATCATACGTTTGAAGACTGAATAGAAATGAATATGGAAAATATCATGAATGATACTGAACTTGTCTCTTGGAGGCTAGCTTGAGCATGGCTCTGGAGGAAATGTGGCTTATCTTGGGAACACTTCTGGCACACTAGCGTCTTATCTTTGGCTGCAAGTGAAGTTGGAATTGCTGCCTTGCTGAGACCTATTTTAGAGATGGATTGCCAAGTGAATCAGTAAATACTGAAGAAATGCATTCAGCCCAGAAACAGAGATGAGGAGGCTTCTGCTGGCAGGCTGTTATATGTGCATCGGATGTGTTAGAGAGTCACATAGGTGCGAAATGAAGTACAGAGTAGATTCCCATGGGAAACGGTAGGTGCTAGATGCAGGTCTCGAGTCCCACGGAGGAGCTCCAGAAGGATAAAAGGAGGAGTGATGACAGTGTTGGACGAGAGAGACTTTTTCTCAAAGTTTCTTTAACTAGTGGCCCACAGTATATTGGCAAGCGTTATTGGCTAATGATAACTAGAAATAACTTTTTACTTGCTTGCATCATTGTTTTTTTAGCGTGCATGATAAGAGCTTACTTTAAGTTTGTTTCAATATGAATTATCTGGTGTAGCGAAATTTAGTTTTTCGTATTCTTTGTTTCTTGAATAACGAAAACATGTTGATATTTTGGAGGCTGTTCATATGATGATTCTCACATTACTTCTGCTCATTTTAATTGTTTAATTGGGAGATGGAGGCCATTTATTGCTGTTTTTCTGTGCCTCACGTCATGAGCATTGTGTTAAAAGTAGTTCAACTTCTAAAAAATTTCGAAACCTTTAATTCTGCAGCACTCCAATCACAAATTAACAAAATAAAATTTGCAATGAAATATCGATATGTTAGTTAATACTACACATAATATTGTAAATAATCCAGCACCAGTAACTGTTTGACACTCTATTATAGTAGGTTATTGTGTAATGAAAATCTTGACAGCCCTACAACAAATACATTGGTTTGCAAGTGAAAAAACATGCTTGTATTTTAACCTTTTATGGCTACAATTTTTATGATTTTATGATTATACACTTAATTTGTCAGCTATAAAAAATGTATGACCAGTTTTGCAGAAAAAAAGACTAACTTATGACTTGTCTCAGTAGTTTATGCAACCAGTCACAGAACTAGTTACTTGCTCCATTACTGGGTCCTGAAGTTCCTATGAGGGTGATTGAGATCTATGTAAAATCATGCCCGTGTAGAAATATGTGTCAGAGTCAGACCTACTGCAGTCTCAAAAGAATAGCATTCCACACTGCCAGAGGAGCTGCCAATGGAGTTGAATGTCCCTCAAAGCCGATCTGCCTCCCTTTGGCGAAGTTGTGCTCTGTTGAGCAGTTGGTTGCTTGGAGACCAAATGTGAGGCCCAAGCGGAGCAGTGACATGTAGTCAAATGGAACAAGTCTTGTTTACTCCTCTGCTTTGTTAATGGAGCAGCTGCTGTATCATAAAACATAAGCAGATTTGAGACCGTTTTGCTGTAGGGTGAAGCATTTAATCAGTTAAAATGTGTAGCTCAGCAAATAAAAGACATTTGTTTTGAAGTGTGGACATGCTGGGCTTCATGTCCTAGGGAGTTTCTTTCTATTTTTGGGATATAATTGTGAAAGGCCTCAAAAGAAATAAAAAGACCAAGACTAACTGAATTTGTTTGGACATTCTGCACTGTTGAATTTGTAGTTTGGTAGGTTAGGTTTTTTTCTCTCTGCATTTTGTGTAAATTCTGTTCACAAGTAGCTAGTATACTTGGGGCTCCAGGCTGTGCCTAAAACGGTCGCATTTGCAGCAAAAAAATTTTTTATTAATTAAAATATGAATTATTATTATTATTTTCAAGATCTTTAGTCTACATGCTGTGTTCTGCTAATGCGTGAACTTCAAATTATTTGTAGCGCATCTGCCATCCAGTAATCGCAACAAGCTTTGTGCTCCGTTACCTTTTAATAAACCGCATCCGCTTTAAAAATCTGCTAAATTCGTAACGAAATTCAAACAATACAAACCTTTTTGGTGCTCTTTAATGTGGCATGAGCAATCGCTTTAGCGCCTCAGTTAAGTGGCAGGTGAACCCATCATATCTTTCTCTTTACTACTATGGTACGAAATAAGCAGTATCGCATATGAATCACATTCGATTATGAATGCGATATTGCCTAATTGTCAGTGAACTACGGCTCTGTGTAGTAAATGCCTCTCCATCTGAAAGCAGGTGATGGAGATTTACTACTAATCACGGAACCTGCTTTACTGAAGAGATGCGCATGACAATCGCATGCGATTAACTGCACAGTCCTAATGGACACCAAAAGTTATATTATAAGATAGCCTACAGTACAACTTACTGAAATGTCTCATGTAATCGCACATTCAGTGTTTCAAACTGCGGTAAAAATGTGTAAAGCTTGTAAACAATGCCATACAACATTTACCTCAGAATAACCATTCTGCATCAATAAGCTCATTAGTCAGCTAGTAAAATAACTATAAAGAGGAGCATTTTGCTAAATATATTTGCTATATTGCATATTCATATTTTTATTTAATCTGTTGTCTACATGATACGAAAGAATGCAAGGAGCTAAAGATAAAATTCAACACCTCCTTTATAATTGCATGTTACTAATGAAGAAAAAGCAGACTGGATGTGTGCAAGACATTTGACAACATGTATAGGATGCGTTGAGGTTACGTTCAATTCAGATGCAATATAATTGTTTGTTGTTGCTGTTTTATTTCAAATGTAAAAAGTTCCACCCGTCCTCACTTTTTTTCCCCCTGGGGAACACGACCTAAAATTGTCTGAATAAAGCAGTCTTCCTATTCCATGCATTTTACTGTAATTATGTGCAGTATTCTGTTTGAAGTTCAGAGCTCTAGGAAAAACAGAGGAAGAATCAGTGTCTTGCATTTCTTTCGCCTTTGCCAGGAATCTCTGCCAAGGTTCTTTGTCACCGTTAAACCTAACTGGCAGTGCCACAGATAGCTTAATTGCTCTAGGTTTAGTATCGCTTATTGCAGTGATATATTGATTACCATTTGAGTGCTTTGAAGTGATTGTGTGTGTCTACCTTTTTAACTGAAGAGCTCAAATGAGTACCTAACCTCCCTTTTTATACTTCCAGTAATATATTACATTCCCATGAATTATAGAAGTGAACCTCTTTCTGCATTATTCATTCACTTTGAAGACACCTGTACCAAAGCTTAACTCTTAATGGTCAAATCTGATATCTGAATCATCATGGTGCATGTTTTATTAGTTGTGACACTTTTTCTGAGCTGGCGCCCATTAGGGGTGTGCACAAATAGTCGAATATTCGAATAATCAATCTGTAATTATTGTTCAAAAAATAAAAACATTATTCGAATTTTACTACGTGTTGTTTTGCCCGGCAGTAAATGCAGGGAATTCATGATAAATCCTAAGCACGCAAACTAAAAGTAATTTCTAACTAAATTCACTGGGTGGCGCTGTGGAGCGTGTTAACAAGTAGATTGTATTTGATCAGAATGCTGTCGTCTGCTTCGCGAAGTTTAGAATTACTTTGATCAAATGAATCAGTGAAACTGAGTTATCATAATATCACCACCACAATGAGAGATCACATGAAATCCAAACAGCAGTCGACTGCTGTCCATCACTGCATTCACGACTGCAGTTAAGCGCAGCTGTATCCCGAATGAGCCGAGAAGAGAGCTTGTCTGATAGCCAAATGATCTTGAGACATACAGTGGGTATAGAAAAGAATCACCCCCCTTTAAAATATTAAAATTTTGTTGCATTGCAGCCTGAAATCAAGATGGACACAGCTTTTGTTTTATCCAGCTGTATTTACTCAGTGCAGCTTATAACATCCGAGTGAAAGATATAACACCAACATGTCAGAAAAAAACCCCCAGAATCACTGAGTTGGAAAAAGGATCACCCCCTTGTGTGAGTATTTTGTTGAACCACCTTTTGCTTTAATTAAAGGGGGGGTGAATGATTCTTTTCTATACTCACTGTCGTTTCCTTGAAGTTTCCTTGAGGGAGAGTGGTTTAAGAACAGAAAACACAAAGCGCTGTAAGAAACTTTGCTTCGCACCTCTTTGTGTCTCTGGAAGTCTGTGTCGGCGTGCGTTCTTATTATTTCCAGACAGAGGAGCCAACTTTCACCCGAGCATGTGGATATTATTGTTTTTCTCAACATTAACATGATGTGAGACAAAATAAACATGGTAAACATAGGCCGACTCGAGTGTATGTACCAAGGTTATTATAGTTTTGAATTTATAAATTAGTTTTATTTTAATATCGTTTTCAAATTTGCTATACAATTCAGTTTAGTTTTTATTAGTTTCATTAATATTGTTGTTAGTTTTAGTTTAGTTTGTATTTTGTGAACGCATTTTTATTTAGATTTTAGTTTCAGTTTTAATTAAAGTTTAGCAGAATTAACAGATCATTTTCAGAGCGCAGGCCAAAGAAAGACTTAAAAGACATAAAAGGCAATAAGGCATAATTTAGCCTTAGTGATGCAAATGTCTAGCAACACAAATTTAACACATACTGAGATTGATTAAATGGTAAAAGTACACAAATATACGGCAAAATGAATCAGTCAAGCCTTTTTACTAAATAAATCTACACAAGTTGTGCTTAATGTCATCTAATGATGTGTATTGAGATATTTAATATGACAATAAATGTAGCCTAATTTGGTTATGAGAGTTAGATGTCTTTTTTAACAATCATAATATATTGTAACTGTCGTGTCTTGCTCACTTTTACGTGTACAACTGCGCATAAATCATAACTGGGACTAATGAAATTCAATAATAACGGCAATCGCATTTAACAGAAGGCTAAAAGCTCATATTTGAATATGTTCTTTTCATTTATTAAGAATTATAAGCGTGTTTATGATATGATTTAGCCTATGCACATTTGTCCGAAAGCCTAGCAGAGTGATCACAAGATGCTATGCTAAAGTTTTGTATTGTTTTCACTCAGAAAGGATGCACGTTCTCATCTTTTTTTCTGTTAATTATTACGTTGCGCTGCGGGCCTGTTTTTCTTCAAAGCACCAACTTAGAATGCCTAATTTTGGTTTGATTGCTTGTGTTACATGAGAAAATAAATAATCTTGCTTACCCGATGTAATAGATTTAATGCAGGTGCGGTTCGGGTCGCGAAAAACTTGATTATTAAAAAAATAACATCTTTCTTGTTAAATGACATTTAAATAAAGAAATATTTGTGTTTTATGAACCCAAATATTCAAATACAATATTTTTGAAAAATGCCTATCCCTAGCGCCCATGCAGCAAACGTATGTATAAAAGGTTGTCAAGATTCTTTAGCCCATTGCTAAAAGCTAACGAAATTGAACACCATTCAAAATACTGACAAGTGTTCATGTCAAATCTTTACGTCTCCTATTCAAACAGTAGCTGGTGTTAGATTTTTCAGAATGAAAACAATACCTGCTGGAAAATCCAACTATAACCAGCTTCTGCAGGTTCAAGCTGGTTTAAAGTGGTTAATCAGCTGTTGGAACTAAGGTTGATTCATCTTGGTGTACCTGGTTAGAGCTGGTAGCCTGTTTTGGGGACCTGGATGAAGAGGTTAACAATGTTCTAAACCATATCTGACCTAGTTGACAGGCTAGACCATTCAAAACTGGTATGACGTCTTTTCTTTTCACTGAATTCAATGTATTGTTTCCTTTTAAGGTATTTTCTTTTCTGAGTGATACTACAGGACCTAGATGCACCTGATGCTATTTTTAGCCTCAGAGTACGTGATTATTCATAACTACCTGAATGTAGCTAAGGATACTGACTGAAAACATGACTTGCTGGTCAATTTTCCGTTTCATTGACTAGAGACACTTTATAAAAACACTACTCCTGTCACGCCTCTTCGTCACTCTATTTGTCATCCTTCTGTTTTGTAAATGATTGTTGGTACTAGCTACAAGGCTACTTTGTGTTTTACAGTACATCAGGGTTGTCAAACTCAATTCCTGGAGGGCCGGAGCCCTGCAGAGTTTTGTTCCAACACACTTACCTTGTAGTTTTCAAATAAGCCTGAAGGACTTGATTAGTTGGATCAGGTGTGTTTAATTAGGGTTAAATCTAAACTCTGCAGGAAATGAGTTTGACACCCCTGCAGTACATGCTAATGCTGTTCATATTTGTAGTAGGGATGCATGATATTGGATTTTTGCCGATATCCGATATGGTGATCTTTTTCAGCTCATTTTGGCTGAAAAGTCTCTCCTGTGCAAGCTCAAGTCTCTCCTGTGCAAAGATCATAAACAAATAATTTTAAATTTTGTTAGTGTTTAACAAAAACAATAATGAAGTTCTTTTAAAAGGAGAGTACATTGAAAGCTTTGAAAATAACTATAAATCAACTATAAATCAGTCACTGCATCCCCCCCCCCCCCACCAGACAGATTTTTCTTTCAGACAACATTTTACTTAAAGATTTAACATTTGTAGATGGTCTAAAGCAAAAGAGTTGTAAGAATTCGAATTTTATTTATGTATTTTACTTTCATGCTATTACAAGAAGGCCAACACCACACCCCCTAAGTAAATAGGCCTTACCGGGCGAGCATTAGGACCTGGGGGAGGCTGCTGCTGCACGAACTAGTGACTGATCATTGTGTACTTTTATTCTCGAATTAAATGCGGCAATCCAAAACAGTGAATCAAATCACCATTATGGCAAAAGTTAACTTCAAAAATGACCACACTGCTGACATGATCTTATCACCAACACGCCCTAAGCACATGTGAGCTATTAGTCTTACCGGCAAGGCATATCGGCGTAATTTTTCATATCGGGCCGATGCCAATGTTTACATTTTAAGCCATTATCGGCCGATTCCGATAACATTCCTATAATATCATGCATCCCTATTTTCTAGGAGTACAGTTAAGCTTTTTAAAGATACAGTACAAAATTAATGCAGTGCAGGTATGCAAATATATGTAAAGTTGCTTAAATACATGCTTATTCACTTAATATGAACATTTAACATGACTTTAGTATGTGGTCTGTGGTATTTTGACAGAAATGTTGAAGATTCATATTAAATCTGTTAGATTTGAGACCTTATTTGTACTACTGTGGCAGTTTCTTCATTTGGTTATATTACGTAATTAACCATGCAAATGGCTAACCAACCATGTTAGTAGGCTTGTTTCAGGCCCAAGATGGTCTTCGAGCCCAATACCAGCTGGTTTTCCAACTTGCCTACCATCTAAACCAGTGGTTCTCAACCTTTTTGACTAAAAATAAATAAATAAACTAAAAAAATAGTGTTTTTATCATAATTTGCCCCCATTCCCCTGGTTGAAAAGCACTGATCTTGAACTTTGAAAATTGGCAATGATGTGGCAGAGAGGGATATTTACATCGTCATGAAGACTTATTGTCACTTGTTTTTGAATTCAGGACCAGAATTCAGGCCGTGGACCTCAAGGATATGTGTGTGTCTTTCCCTTTTTGAATACCCAGCTCCAATGGTGTCACTTTTAGAAACCCATGTTTGAACTTTAGTTCAGTGTGATCTTAGTACTCGCCCTTCATGTTAGTACACATTTCCCCTCAAATATAAAGGCTGGTTTACATTTTACTGAGATATTTATACAGCACACAGTGGCCTGGCTCTCTAATATTGACCCTTAATAAGTCATTCCCTGTTTCTCTCACTTCCCAAATATCCCTTTCCTCATACATTTCTCTCTCAGCTGAATGGCTGGAGGTGTTTGTGGAAACTAAGCCAGATGGCTGCCTGCAAAGAGAGATGGTTTAGGGCAGGGGTAGGCAAGTTCGGTCCTAGAGAGCCTCGGTCCTGCAGAGTTCAGCTCCAACCCTAATCAAATACACCTGAACAAGCTAATCAATGTCTTCAGGATTACTAAGGCTATAGGCAGGTGAGTTTTTTTTTCAGGGTTGGAGCTGAACTCTGCAGGACTGCGGCTCTCTAGGACCGAACTTGGTATATTTTTGATTTAGTGCTTTTTTCCCCCTCAGTTTTCTCAGTTGACACAGCTGCTCATTTCAAGTCAATATGGCGCCGCCTGTGAAGGGGTCCATACCCCATGTAGAATAAAACTTTTTCTAGAATGTATATATATATATATATATATATATATGTGTGTATGAGGCCTCCATTCAAGTGTGTCACAATCACCAGCTGGAGTGCCCTTGATAACCACCAGAGGGCACTCCATCGTCCATCCCATACCTTTGCCACTCTATCCTGGACTGCATTCCCCATAATCCTTTGCACACACTCATCAGCACTCATTGTTTGCACCTGCACATACATACATAAAAAAAAAAAATACAAATATGAAAAACTTTTGAGGATTTACGATGCTGATGGCCGTTAAACGCGTCGCCACAGTCTTGTGAAAAGGGTCCATTGATTACCCGTGTGTATGACCTTCTGCCTGCTTCTGGATTACACCTTTGGACTAGCCATCAATAAACACTGCACTTGAATCCTCAACCTTCGTGTCACTGTGCAGTTTTATGACAATGTGAGGGTACACATGAATGATGTTTTTAAAATGTTCTATTAATATATCAAACTTTTTAATTGGTAAAAATGACTGACCACTCCTTTAAGGGAGTGAGAACAGATGAAAATGTGGTAAACATGAGGTATTGCTTTTAGGTGATGCATATATGCTCATTTGCTAGTTCAGGAAACACTGTTCATGTCTGTGTCACCTAATTGAATGCTGTAACTTGAGCACTGACTCCTGATTGGTAAAACTTGAGAAAGATTGTCTTGCAAGTGTTGCACTGTTTCCACACCGTGTGAATCATAGAGCAAGGATAGGTTATGTTTAATTAGGGTTTAATGTCCCAGATTAATTGAGTGTAACTCTGTGGTTCTTTTTAATGGCTCTAAAGTGACCACAAGCGCTGCTCGATATAGGTCACTCGTGAGAGAGCTCTTAGTGATATAAAATGGCACAATCACATCTCTATAAATCTGCTTGACCACAATTACTTACAGTTGTGTGTGTGTGTGTACAGATTTATCCCGCCAAAAACAATACTTCCTGTGATACAGAATGCGTGGGGGATACAAAGAAGCAGCCAATGAGCTATTGTATGGCCCACTGTTGACCTGTTTGCGCAGAATGGGAAACAATGGCTGCCTCTGTACAGTATAGCCGCCAGTAACGTTAAGGAGATGCGCAAGGTTTCTCGTTGAGGCAGGACATGTTTCCAGCAGTTGAAACATCTCAGACCGCGAAATCCAAAATGAAAGTGACAACCACCTGAAGGGGACAGAGGAGATGAGAGGTGTCTCCAGGGAATAACAGAAAAAGATCAGCGAAAACAAACCAAAAGCCTTCAGATTGAAGCTTCAATAACAGTCCCCAAGGTTTTATGCTAAACGGAAAGCTATTGTCATCTTTCTAGCACATTTTCTGACATTTTAGAATAGAGATGGGCATTCTAGTCACTTTTTCTGTACTAGGAATTTGGGACAAGATGTGATAGAATGACTTCAGTTGTCATCCATGACTACTATCCGCCATTTTCAATGTCTGAAAAATGTATCGTTTTATCGTCATGTCTAGCTAATCAAAAGAGCTTTTCTTAACCACTGTGCCAAGCTAGTAGGCTAAGCCATTTAAAAGGCTAAGCTAGGCTAAACTGTTACCTTGCTAAACGAAGGCTTACTGAAAACATGCGCTATTTTATTATTTTTAGTTTAGGTGGTATAAAATATGCAATTTAGAAGGTTAAACTGTTAGCTTGCTAAGAAAAGGCTAACTGTACACAAAAAGGGAATTAAATGTTTAATTGGACCATTTTTAGCTTTAGTGATATAATGTTATATGTATTATAAAATGAATAATTCCAGTCCTTGATTCTGATTGGCTAAGCCATGTATACAAAGCCATTGTAAAATACTCTATAAACACACATTTGTGATCTCATTACATTATGAAGGTGCACTTACACTAGACTTATTGTAATATGACATCACACTCTGTGGTGTCTTTTTAAAAAACAAAATTCAACATAGAATGAGATAAATGCTATCATGTAGCTTTCTTCAGCAATTGTAGACATCCTTGCGTGAATCTTGCTACAAGGTATTGCCAACAAAATAAGCGGCATAATCAATTACCAGTGTAAAAATATCTAAACGTAAAATAAAAAAAGAAAAAAAAAAAGCAAGTCACTCTGTTTTCAAAGTGCTCGAGGGCTCAAGTCCATCCTTATTTCAAGTAGAGTTGAGACAAGATGGGCTGCGCTTATTGTAATGGACATGCTTTGTCCCTGTCATATAAAATCTAATTAGTAAACTAAACTAGAATAAGATTAATAGAGAGTGAAAGATAAATAAAGCAGCGCAGACTCATGAAGTCAGTTATTTTAAGCTAGTGACTGATTGTTTCTTTGTTGAGCTGGAGCTCATTTGCATGGCAGCAGGCACATGAAGATGACCTCACTCTCACTTTATCACACACACACACACACAAATAGAGCTTGTAATTTGGAATCAAAATGTCGTAACTTGATGCTCTGAATCTGTCACTACTTCTGTTTCAGTGCAACTTTAAATCATTATCTGATCACACTCCCAAACATTAAAACATTTTTCTTAATATAATTGGATTTAAAATACAAAATACTGTATTTATTTCTGCGATGATGACAGGACGCCACTCACGGGATGTAACGAGGTCATGTGACAAACGTCATCAGAACAACAATGTAGCAAACCATTATTTGAAACATTCTTCTATTTTGTATCGTGCAATAGTTTCCGTTGACTTTGAACAGGAAGAAACTACTGACAACACGTAGCAACTGCATAGCAACGACTCGGAACACCTTAGTAACCACTTTAATCTTTGTGAAATTTTGTGAATGTTTTTCATTTAGGGTCATGAATTATTGTAGATTTTTCATGAATTATTCAAGACTTTTGTGTTGGGGTCAAATTGATCCCCTTTGGTTTCCATGCAGTTTGCCAAAAGATCAACACTTTGAAAAACAGAAACTCTTTATTGTAGCCTGTCAAACACTAAAATATGAAATACATGAGAACTTATGAAATGTAAGGCTCAAAGTTTAAATTTGAGACTCAAAATTGAGACTGAATCAAGGAAATGTCGCCGTTTCTTTATCTAGTTGAGTTTCACAGTCAAAAAATGGTAATGGTTACACTCACAGGGGTTTGAGAAAAAACATAGCAATAAATACTACTTACACTTATATTAGATACAATTTCTACCTTTAATTTTCATGACAAAACATTTTCTTTTTTTTTGTCTGTGCAGCTAATTTTGAATATATAAATATGTGGGTCAAATCGACCATTAGAAATAATGCTATTAAATTTAGCATTAGTCTCTGACCAGCTAAAAAGGTTTTCTGTTTTTACATGAATTTTCAATGTTTTTCATAGTGTCCATTTTTGTTGAATTGCATGGAAACCAATCTGAGTTAAGACAAATGCACAGACTGTGTTGAATCAGTGCTGGCTTACTGTTTGTGTTCAGTTGTACATGAACGAACCCGTGTTGTAGTGCCGTCTGTAGTAACACTCTGCTTGTGATGATGTTGCAGGCGTCTCTCTCTCTGTCTCTGTCTGCAGGTAGACAGGTACGTTTCTACTTTATCACTTTATCACACACACACACACACACACACACACACACACACACACACACACACACACACACACACACACACACACACACACTCTCTCTCAAGAGAGTCAGACAGAAGGCCACTGAGCAGCAGGGAGAAATGTAATGTGTCTGTGTTTTTGTGTTATTCCAAATAGCATAATACCATATTACTCATACTATTTTTGCAGTATATACGTTTTGCACACTCTGCATATTTTCTGTGTGCATGCAATACCTGCATGACCTACATTCAGAAAATGTGCAGTAGTGTATCCCACAATGCAGTGCACTTGGATTCACCTCACATGTCGAGTGTGATAAATGAGCCAAAATCTCCTTGAGTTATAATTCACCAAAATAAAACTTTTTTTTTTCTTTTCTTTTTTTTACATCAAACAAACAAAAACCCTGGATGACTATCTTTCTTCTGTGGAACTTAAAAGGCAGTGATGACAAATACCTAAGAAACAAGGAAAACCACACAGGTTTAGAATCACAGTTTTCCTTTTTTTTGTGATCTATCCCTTTAAAACAGTTATTTTGCTCTTACAGTGACATGTACAATCTTACGTAAGTAAAATGTCCTAGAAATTAAAGGAAGGGCGAAAGACTATGAGCAGCCTACTGTACATACTTTATCTGATTAGCCTCCAAAAGCACAGGAGACTGTAACATTCAGGTCCAGACATGACTTTGTACAGTAAACATTGACGTCAAGTAAAATGAAACACTTTTCATGGGTTTGTGAGCACAAGCCTCTCTTCCTATCACTTCGAATTTGTTTTGCATGGCGGTTTTGGCGTTTAAAAATAAGTTTTGTGTCATAAATTCCAAACGTATACAAGTTCCTGTTGCATCAGAAAATTCTTTGAAGCCATTGATTTCAATGGAAATGGTGTCTTGCAAAAGAGGAGAAGTACACAAGGGATTGTGAAAGTGCTTTTTTGTTATATAGTGTATAAATGAATTTCAGAATACACCGCCATTTTTGAATGGCAGTCAATTTTCTCTTCTTGTCCTCTGACATTATCCTCTTCGCAAATGCATTTGTCTTATGTTAGTGTCAGCAGTTAACATTCAATGTGCTGGAAGACTTCCATTTGAAGATTACATTGGAGATTAGTTTTGATTTTTAACCTTTCTTATTTATTTGGTTCTAAGTTGAGTTTAACTGAAAAATTATTGCTTTCTGACCTTTCCTCTTGATCAGTGTAAAATGAACCTTATATCTCTCCCATTAGGTGAACTTTGTGGTATGCCAGCTCTTCGCCCTGGTCACGGCCTTCTGGTTCAGACTCTACCTGCACCCTAGCAAGACGAGTCCCTTCATCCGACATGTAGTCGCCACCCTCCTGGGCTTCTACTTGGCCCTCTTCTGCTTTGGCTGGTGAGTGTTTGTCTGCTTCATCCCTCATGTATCTCAGGTCTTCCATATTGATCCATAGCAGGGTTATTTATTGATAGCCGGTTAGCGAGCCATTCAATTTATAATGAGGCTTTGGAGTGCTGGCAGAAGACCAGTCTCCTCAGCAGCTACGCTGTCCACTGGTGGAAACTGAGAGCCTCTTTATCAATACTTACTTGCTGCTTGTTGGTTGAACTTGAATTAGTGTGTAACAAATAAGCTGCATTAAGATGTCTGAAAGTCGCTCGTTAATAGATAACCTGTTATCAGATAAATGCATTGGTGCTGTTTCGGATTTTCAATGTGATCTTTAATAGTTTGATGTTTTCCAAAGCCTTTCAAATATTTGATTCTGCCTACAGTATGAGGAACACAAAGTGGGATCAAAAGGACCATAGTGAAAACATGGTGAAAGTAGTTTTTTCCCGACTGATTTTTTTTTAGTAATGGAATGATAAAAAAAATAAAAGAGATATTCAAAATCCCCTCGGTAAAAACATTGTACTCTGTATGTCAATAAAATGAAACAAGAATTTTGAACCTGGCTTTATCCAATGTTTAGATTTCTGTTCTGGAAATGTCTGCAAATTAGAGCACATTTAATTAGATAATGTCTTATTTGCATATTTTAACAACATTTCAGAAAACAGTAATACAAAACAGTTGTCTTATTGTACTGCGATAGAACAACTGGTGAAGTATAATGATATCTGTTAGTTAACTTTATACCATATTCACCTGTGGTGTCTTGCCTTTAAGCAAAAGAGAAACAAAATACTACTGAAACAAATACATTTTCACATATTTTTGTACTGATAAAATAATTTGCAATGACACATTTTTGTAATAACTTAAAAAATGCTAAGTAAAATCACTTTCACCAGTAGTTTCAGCTTTTTGACACCCCGTATGTGTTTCAACATTTCTTTAACTAAAATAAAGGCCGACCGAATTACATAACCACATCACACATTGTTTTTTTTTATCACAAGGTTGTTAAAATGTGAGAAATTGCAACAGTGGGAGTCATGCTTAAACTGATACTTATTAAAAAAATCTCTAACCATACGGAGCGGTCTATTGCAGCTTTTTGAGCAGAGGTCAGTCCACCCAAATCGCACAGGAAGTCATTATGCAATAAACATGAGGGCAAGAAGCAAGACCTCTAAACAGTGAAGTTGCCCAAGATATGGCAGATTCTAATGTTGTGGAATATGCATTTATAGTGATACTACCAAATTGTGAGTGAAGTATCATCTGTTACTACCAAATTAATTTTATGAATGTCGTGTATCAAGCAAATGTTGTGTGGCAGCTTGTGAGGGGATTTCCCCTCAGCTGTTCTAATGTGATGTGCTATCATTGCATATTCAGAGTTTGTGCACCCCTCTCTGTCCAGAAAAGACTTCACCAAGACATTTGTTTGCTCTCGGTCAACATCAAATCCAAATTGGGCTCATTTAACTTTCAAAATTTGTGTTCCTGGTTTTACTGTGTGGGATTCATCAGTGCATTTTTTGGACAGAAAAAAAAGCTTCATAATCTCTCATCAAAATGCAATAGCTTGCTACACCCTTCAACACATTTCCTTTTTGGCGTCACATAGGCAGTGCAGACAAATGGTTAAGATAGCTCTTTCACAATCCAAACAATTTCAGATGGATGAAATCTAGTCCCCCCCACATCTTTCTTCAGCAACTTCAGCATATGTATTTTCCATCCATCCATTTTCCAAACGGCTTCCCAGTGTCTCAGGCTTAGGCAGGGAAACACTCTTGGATGGATGATCAGTCCATGTATTTTATGTCTTTAAAGTATTAAATATGTAATTATATAACATACATTTATACACATATCCACTTGAGGTTTTATCAAAAGCACAGTCAGATTTTTATTCAAGGAAATGCAAAATATTTAATATTGTTCAAATTAATTTTTATTTTAATTTTTTTTTAAGATTAGAAGTTGTTAAAATGCCCCTAATTAAATAATCATCTATATATCTCTCTGCAAAGTCAAATATATTTTTATTGAATAAAAAAAAATATTTATAATATAATGTAATATGATATGATATAATATAATATAAACAGTAAAAAAAATTAATTGAGTACATGACCAGTAATTGAGATACTATTATAGTTTTTATTAATATTTTCAATTAGCTTTTACTTTTACATTTTCTGTTTTCATTTTGTTAAAGTTTTAGTAATTTTATTGTGTTCTTGTCAAAAAAAATTTAATGTCTATATAGTTTTTAATTAATTTGTATTTATTATTTGCTATTAGTTTTAGTTTCAATTAATAACCCTGGTCATGATTAAAATATCAAGTTAATTCATTGAGGATCAATGAGGATTTTTTTTATACACATACAGTCATAGATAATTTTCATGGACAGAAAGTATTAAATAAAAACAAGTTTAAAAAAATTAAATACATTTTTGTATATGAAATACATGGAATTGTCTATCTTAACACATTCAGCAACACATTTCTCTCCTGTTCAAAATGACAGTCTTGTTTCACAGTCTAATAAAGTTGTGTACTCCTCTCATTGGTATCCTCTTCTCCTTGTGCTTCATTTCAGGTATGCCTTACACTTTCTGGTACAGAGCGGTATTGCTTATGGCGTTATGATCTTCACAAGTGTAGAACACATGCACAAGTGAGTACCGACCTCACAATCCTCTGCACCATCAATCCGCCCTGCTTCCAGTAACAAGAACAACCTTATGGCAAATCAAAAATGTGTTATGACGTTGGAACATGTTCCAGAGTTCTCAACAAGCTACTGCCATCCAGTTCACCATATGCCCCGAGTTATTCATCTAGCCCTAAGATTGGCTTGTTGAATAATAATCCACACCACTCTCAGCCATCCATTTCATTCTTATCAGTAAACAGCCCCGGGGAACGAGGGAGCGTCTGTTTATATCATTGCTTCCATAAGTCGTGTGCTGAGTGACGGCTCCCTCTGATCTGGGGTCAGATCAATGAATGTTCGCTGCTGCTCAGGGCGGCACCAAAAATAACCAGTGCTCGATAGTGATTGCTATTAACACCAACAAACTACACAAGTGCATACTAACACAATACGAGTGCATACTAACACAAGGAATAATGCAATGTCATTATATATCATCAAATTCCAGACATTTAGATAAGTGTAGGTCATCTGTGCTAGGTCACCTGACCTTGGCACATACATCTGAACTTCCAGTCAGAAGTTTTGCCAGCATGTTTTGTAAACTTCGGCTTGTTGAAAAGGTCATGATGACAAGTTAACCGTCGGCCTCCTGTCCAGATGTTTGCATAACTGCATAATTATCAGACAAGGAGTTTTAACTCCACGTGTACTAAACACGCAGAGCAGGTGTAGTGCGTAGAGGAAGAGTTCAATGTACGTTTACCACCTCCGAAAAAAATTCATCTCATCATTAAAAAAAACAAATCATCTAATGCTCATGTAGAACTATTGTTTAAAAACACTGGTCATTTAATAACACTGTTAAATGTTAAGCGATAATCTTTAGAAAATATCATACTGTACATTATAACGTGGTGCAATTTTTGTGTTTTGTGTGTGTGTGTGTTTTTAGTGTTTAGTGTCAATAGTATAGAATTTTATTTTTAATATCTGGTTATCGGCATTGGCCAGAATTTTAATATCGATGCATTCTACTTACCAAACATGTCTATATGGATTTACTGTAAGTTTATCAATTTATGTCATGAACATAAAGCCATAAATCAAATTTTTAGTGCAAGGATACTAAAAAGAAATAAAATAAATAACATGACATACACTGTTAAAAAAAATTTGTAGTATTTACAGAACAAAAAATGAAAACCTACAATAAAAACTTAATTGGTTAACTAAGTTACCATATATGGTGTAAAACCATTGCATTATATGTCATTTTACCCTAAAATAATGCCATATCTATGGTTTTTGCAAGTAAAAACCATGAATTACCTTATAATGGGGAAAAACAGTGAAAGGACATTTCCAGAAGTCTCTGCATGACACATGACTGTATTTTGACTGTATACTGTATTTTGTATGATTCAGTTGGTAGTTGTACAAGCAGCAGTATGCCATCCCATATCATTGAGTATGTTTACATGGACAACAATAATCCAATATTAACATGATTAAGACAATACTCTGATTAAGAATATATCGTGTAAACAGAGATTTTCGATTACCTTAATCCGGATAAAGTCATACTCGAAGTAAACACAAATTGAATTAAGATATGTGGAGTATTCCTATCAATCTACGTACTATAACATGTGAAACGGGAACATTAAAGGAATATTCTAAAAGCAACTCATGTAAACACCTTAGTCATAATATTGTCTTATTCAGAATAAGGTAAATAATCAGATTACTTATGTCCATGTAAACATACTCAGTGTTGCCATATTTCATCTATCTATCTATCTATCTATCTATCTATCTATCTATCTATCTATCTATCTATCTATCTGTCTATCTATCTGTCTATCTGTGTCTGTCTGTCTGTCTAGGTGAATTTCTGGCAACCACAGCTGCTGTTTTTTCATAACTGTCCGCAAAGTATGATTTATGTATAGCAAACTCCTGAATGGTTTGTGATATGTTTTTACAATCTGATGAACTGAGTTCAGAACATCCCTTTAACCTACTGGACTTTTGATTACTGAACTAGACAAAATAGACTTTGAAACAACGCTTTTTGAACTGTGAACACTTCATACTGAGTGTGACAGTCAGGTCACAGTAATATGTAGTTTGCACCAATTATTAAAAATGAGTCACTTTTTCTTTCTCTTGGCTGATTGCTGTTTTCTTCTTAAAAAAACTAAAAAGCAGCAACTTCTATTCTGTTGAAGACTGATAAGATGAACTTGTGATAGAGACATAGACTTGCCCGGTTCCCTTCAGTAAGTACATCGAGAGCATTAGGGATGCAGTGCTACAAAACAGACCTTTTGAAACTCCAGGAGACGATCAGTCGGTAATAGAGTGATGCCATGCTCCACTGCTCAGGGGAGATGAGAGGGCAAGCAAAGGATGAAGGGAAATTGAAAAACAGGGGTGGAAAACCGATAAAGAATGCAAGATATGTTTGTGTGTGTTTGCAGAAAGGGCATAAGGATCTTTTTTGAGAGGTTCATATTATGTAACTGGTTTATTACCTGGAGTCATCAAGTCAGACTGCCAGTAAAACTGGCATAGATTAGCTGCTGAAGTGATCATGCAAACACTTCATTATACAAAATACACAGTGACTTTCACGTGCTCTGCCTCCTGACAGAGTTGGACCAGTATAAACTCCTACTAGAGAACAACTTTAAAGCATATACAGCAACTTGGCGACCTTCAGCGATTAAATTACTGTAGGTGGGAATGTACCTTTAGAGCTCTTATGGATGTGTATTTCTTGACAGCTTGTTTCTGTGAGCATCACTGTGAAGTTCAGGAAACTTCAGGACTCTATAAAGATTAAATGGAGTATGGTAAACGTTTAAACAAATGTCCTGATTTCAAATTCAGCCCCATGTGAAATACCTGAAATCATACACAACACAACACCACCCCCTAAATCTGTGTGCCGTTAACTTCTGCTCAGGGAGTTAAAAAGATTTAGCGGAAGGTTGTACTCTCAGGTCTTGTTCTATTGCACAATGGTGTGACTGTCCCCCATTTAATTAAAAATGACACTTTTTTTTTTTTATGATGTGATTTATTGCTTTAATATGTTTTCACTCAAGCATGTGAGAGAAGGGTTTTATGGTGTAGACGAGACCCCATCTAACAGCTGCTTATAACACTTCACCTCTGTATCTCACCTATATAAATGATCATCTTGAGACTGTGTGCGGCGGTTATTGACAAATGAAAATAGAACCAGGAGAGAAAGAGTATGTGTTTGTGTGTGAGAGAGAGAGAGAGCTGCCCTCATCACGGGTCACTGGAGCTCTTGTCTGTCTTATTAGAGATGAATAGTGTAAATGTATATTTATAGAAAAGCTACTGTCGTATGTGAGTTCTTGAAAAGCACAATATCAGAGCAAAGACGGTATGGGGAAGAGATGGATTTCTTGTAGATTTTGTGTAGATTTATTTAAAATGTATTTTTTAATGAAATAATTTTTTTTATTTAAGTATAAAGTGTTGTTTTTTTGTGTGCGTGTGTTGTTTTCCTTTGTTGTTTTTTTTGGCTGAAAGCCAGTGTGATTATGAAAAAGATCTGTGTGCACAGATCACTTTTTTGGCATCAGTTTTGATATAATTACTGGCAGCTACTCACCGTGTATTTGTTTCTGGATTGTTGCTGTGGTTGTCCTGTCTCCATGATTACTATTGACAGTGCTCACTATGGGAAATGACTACATAGAGACGTAAAGCTAAATCCTACATCATTCTCACCCTTTGTTTTGTTACATACAATTTTTCTGACTGTTAACATCCTGGCCAATGTAGTAGATTTTAAACACATTCATTAATCACATTTCATGTTCTTTTTTTATCCATAATGTTTGTCAAGTATGTTTGCACCAAAAACAGTGACATGAACATTTTCCACCCTCTCTGTGTTCTTTTAAACAAGCTGTTTTGGCTAATGAACCTTTAAGACCTCTACAGTGGGGAAAAAAGTATTTCTTCTATCTATCTATCTATCTATATCTAGGATTGGGAGAATGTCATATGGTCAGATGAAACCAAAATATAACTTTTTGGTAAAAACTCAACTTGTCGTGTTTGGAGGAGAAAGAATGCTGAGTTGCATCCAAAGAACACCATACCTACTGTGAAGCATGGGGGTGGAAACATCATGCTTTGGGGCTGTTTTTCTGCAAAGGGACCAGGACGACTGATCTGTGTAAACGAAAGAATGAATGGGGCCATGTATCGTGAGATTTTGAGTGAAAACCTCCTTCCATCAGCAAGGGCATTGAAGATGAAACGTGGCTGGGTCTTTCAGCATGACAATGATCCCAAACACACCGCCTGGGCAACGAAGGAGTGGCTTCGTAAGAAGCATTTCAAGGTCCTGGAGTGGCCTAGCCAGTCTCCCGATCTCAACCCCATAGAAAATCTTTGGAGGGAGTTGAAAATCCGTGTTGCCCAGCGACAGCCCCCAAACATTACTGCTCTAGAGGAGATCTGGATGGAGGAATGGGCCAAAATACCAGCAACCGTGTGTGAAAACCTTGTGAAGACTTACAGAAAATGTTTGACCTCTGTCATTGCCAACAAAGGGTATATTATAACAAAGTATTGAGATGAAATTTTGTTATTGACCAAATACTTGTTTTCCACCATAATTTGCAAATAAATTCTTTAAAAATCCTACAATGTGATTTTCTGGATTTTTTTTCTCATTTTGTCTCTCATAGTTGAGGTATACCTATGATGAAAATTACAGGCCTCTCTCATCTTTTTAAGTGGGAGAACTTGCACAATTGGTGGCTGACTAAATACTTTTTTACCCCACTGTATATGTAATGACCTCTGTTTTGATTTAATCTACGCTGGTTTGAGGAAGTCAGTCGATGCTATTTATCATGGTATGCCAAGTTAGTAATCTAATATTTTTAGGATTGTATATTTATGTTTCTAAGATACATGTCTGAATGACAGTTTAGACAACATCTGAATTTACATAATTTTGTGCATGCATTAAAACAGTGTACCAGTGTTGAGACATCCTACGCATCATCCTACACATCATGTTGATACCACAGTGCCCCTTGTCACGTACTGTTTGTGTGTGCATGTTAGCATTATAATTTACATCCATTACCTTGGAATTCATTACTGAACAAGTCCAAAGGGGAGAACCACTATTTTGTTTTGAGGTTGTGGGCAATATTATCAGAAAAAAAAGCATTCAAGGATGCACAATTTGAAAATCTACTTAAAGCCATAGGTTCACCCAAAAATGAAAATTACCCCATGATTTACTCATCCTCAAGCCATCCTAGGTGAATATGACTTTCTTCTCCCCGGAGCTTACATATTCATCTGAAAGAAGTAAGTCATATACACCTAGGAAGGCTTGAGGGTGAGTAAATCATAGGATAATTTTCATTTTTGGGTAACTATCCCTTTAAATGTCCATTTTTAGTATACTTTGGATTTGTGAGGCATATGTCCCCTTTAAGTAAACTGACTGACCCACTACCATTCTGCATCACAGTCCATCTCCTAACTGTACAATGTTCCTTGTACAACCAGAAAAAAACATCACACAATCATCCTACAGAATGCTTGAACAGAAGAAGGTCTTCATAGTACACACAGTGTTACTCAAAGCCCTGATGAAGGGACTAGTGTTGAGACGGAGCAGGCACCACCTCTAAATACTACGAGTGGGACTGTCGGCATGTTAAACCAGCTTTGTTAGAGGCAAGGACTGAAACTAGAAGGCCAAGAATTTGCCCACTATTGCCTAGTGAGGAATCAGGGGACTTGACCATTTTTGATTCAGAACTTTTAGTGGCTGTAATCTTTTTTTTTTTTGATGGTTAATATGCAGATTGTGGGAGGAAGTTAATAAGCCGAGTTGAAATAATGGCTCGAGCCTTGATAGTGTTGTTCTAACATGCTGCTTTAGGCAATGATGTAACAGAGCAGCCTTGATCACTCTCTCTCCACTCATAAATTTATTGTAGTATGCAAATAGCTCACATAAATTATCATGTATAATA
Source organism: Sinocyclocheilus grahami (assembly GCF_001515645.1). NCBI lineage: Eukaryota > Metazoa > Chordata > Actinopteri > Cypriniformes > Cyprinidae > Sinocyclocheilus > Sinocyclocheilus grahami. The sequence continues at coordinate 452,558 of NW_015505647.1, forward strand.
CCAGATATCAAATGTGAGCTATTTCCTACAAAGTGGGGGCTCGGGCTATTTTAAGATAGGTGGTGCCTCTTGCTACATTTGTTTGTGGGGATAATTAACATTTCTTCCAGCATTTAAATTAACCATCAAAGAGAAAACATACTGATGAAATACACACACACACACACACACACACATATATATATATATATATATATATGAGCCCGACCGATATATCGTTTTGCCGATTTTATCGGCCGATATATTGGTATCGGCGAATATGCCGCCGATATGAATTTTTTTTACAGAACATATAACGCAGATAAAATGCTTGAAATGGTGTAATTTACTTAGTTTGACCAGCTGAGTGCGCTCCATTGTTTGCTACTGGCGACCTGGATGAAATGCTTTAAAGCTTAAGTCTATGGAAAACCATTGAAATTTGAACAGCCATATCTCCGTAACGGCGTGGCGAATCCACACCAAATTCGGGGGATCTCTTCAGCTCGAGGAACCCTCTAGAACGCGAATCGAGTGTACATCTAGAGGCCCGCTTTTGAGTGAGACCACCCCTGCGTCGATAGCCCCTGGGGTTCGTGAGTTACGGGTGGATAAATTCGCGGTCCGGTGCCGACCAATCAAGCAATCCCGGGGGGCTACCGGCGCACGGAGGGTGGCAATCGAGAGGGCTCCTCGAGCTGAAGGGATCCCCCAAATTTGGTGGAGATCCGCCGGCGCGTTCACAAGATAGTGACACTTTGAACTTCAGTAAGGAGGTCTCTTGTTCAGGCAGCATCATTCAAGCGTTGTCTTATTCGACTGTAAGTGCCCTGCGAAGTGGACTTCACATGAAATTTCGCCATGATTCCAGTTCCAAGGGAAAGTACACGTTACATTCAAAGGGCATTAAAGTGCGCGAGACGTGAATTTATATTGTATTTATTTACAGAGGTATATTATGTCACACTTCACACTTCTCTAGTAAGTTTCGTCTGTGTGTGAAGACAGTAGCGCAAATCCATGAATGAATTTTCCGAAGTCAAATAAACTTCAACGGAATAAAGTTGAATGGAATTTAATTGAATTAAACCACATATTACTCAATTTCAGCAGTATGTATATTGTGGGTACAATACAAATGTAATGTATGCAAAATGTGCATTCAATGCACTGAACATGTTTTTAACTTGCATGCACTTTTTGCACGATGCAATTTATAAAATAAAAAATATGTTTTTGTAGACTTTTCCAGTCTTGAGTGGATCAGTGTACAGTTAGCCACTCTCTTGTTCATTTTCAAGTATCCCATTGGCTCTACGCACCTGCAGTAAAAGGACTTATTTTTCCTGTTTGGAGCGCTACAATTTTCTCAAGTTTGACAAATAAATAGTCAAATAATAAATTATATATATATATATATATATATATATATATATATATATAATTTATTATTTGACTATTTATTTGTCAAACTTGAGAAAATTGTAGCGCTCCAAACAGGAAAAATAAGTCCTTTTACTGCAGGTGCGTAGAGCCAATGGGATACTTGAAAATGAACAAGAGAGTGGCTAACTGTACACTGATCCACTCAAGACTGGAAAAGTCTACAAAAACATATTTTTTATTTTATAAATTGCATCGTGCAAAAAGTGCATGCAAGTTAAAAACATGTTCAGTGCATTGAATGCACATTTTGCATACATTACATTTGTATTGTACCCACAATATACATACTGCTGAAATTGAGTAATATGTGGTATTTTGTACCAAACAACATCTTTTTTGTTTCCAGATTCACCGTTTCTAAGTTTTCCCATCTTTTGCATTCTTCTCCATAGATACTGCTTTGTGGTTACGCTGGGATATCTCTGTTTCTGCCAGGTCACAAGTGCCTATGTGTTTGACTACGGCATGTACTCAGCAGATTTCACTGGGTAAGTTTTTTTTTTTAATTTTATTTTTTTTAAAGTGACTGCACTGGAATCAGTGTCAATATCCTGAAAACTAAAGCTAAATTAAAATGATTTTGCCAACTGGAATAAAAATAAAAACTGGCTGTGAAAAACAGGCTAAACTAAATAAATTTTCATGACTCCAAAACTAACACAAGTGAAATAAAAAATATAAACTAATTTTTATATTTGATAGATGGTATGTATATTATAAATGCCATCTGCATTAAACATGATACTGTCTCTATATAGCAATAACATTAGGCTGAAAATTTTAATTATGTAATTATGCTAGTTTAGTTTACACGAATGTACAAAAGTTTGGGGTTAGTAATTATTTATTTTTTTATTTGAAATAATTTTTTTTAGCAAGGATGCATTAAATTGATCAAAAGTGACAGTAAAGACTTTTATATTTTTATTTCAATGAAATTGTGTTCTTTTGAACTTTCTATTTATCAAAGAATCCTGAAAGATATATATATCATGCTTTCCACAAAATTATTAAACACAAAACTTATTTTATATTGCAAGACTTTTACACAGTTACTGCATCCTTGTTGAGCATTAGAGACTTCTTTCAAAAACATAAAATTAAAAAAACCTTACTGACCCAACATTTTGAACAGTAGTGTAATACTTTAAGGCTTTTAAATACTAAAACTATAATGACTAAATACTAAATAAATACCAAAACTATAAATAAAAACTAAATTGAATTTAGTCAAGTCAATTTAAACTAGTAAGTGCTGGAAATACAAAAACTAAGCTACAGCTAACAATGATATAGTGAACAAAAACTGCACTAAATTCCATGGATAATTAAAAAATGGAAATGAAAACTAACTTATAAAATAGTTTTTTTTTTGATTACAATTTTATTAAAAGTTATATTAAAATCCCTTTAAAGTCAAGATATATATATCATGCTTTCCACAAAATTATTAAACACAAAACTTATTTTATATTGCAAGACTTTTACACAGTTACTGCATCCTTGTTGAGCATTAGAGACTTCTTTCAAAAACATAAAATTAAAAAAACCTTATTGACCCAACATTTTGAACAGTAGTGTAATACTTTAAGGCTTTTAAATACTAAAACTATAATGACTAAATACTAAATAAATACCAAAACTATAAATAAAAACTAAATTGAATTCATTTAAACTAGTAAGTGCTGGAAATACAAAAACTAAGCTACAGCTAACAATGATATAGTGAACAAAAACTGCACTAAATTCCATGGATAATTAAAAAATGGAAATGAAAACTAACTTATAAAATAGTTTTTTTTTTAATTACAATTTTATTAAAAGTTATATTAAAATCCCTTTAAAGTCAATTCTGAGAATTGTTTCTAAACGCATTATAAATGTTACAAATGTATTGCTGATACACATAACAAAGACTGTGAATTCTGTAGTACTGAATAATGGAGTTAGACCGTTAAACACTTTTTCACCAATTCTGTTTTCAGGATTTTTTGGGCGGGGCTAAAACGGTGGCTCAATGATGCACTGGAGCCACCGATCATGGCCCCTCCCCTAACACTATAATAACTGTAGATGATGCACTGGAGCCCCCGATCATGGCCCCTCCCCTAACACTATAATAACTGTAGATGACGCACTGGAGCCACCGATCATGGCCCCTCCCCTAACACTATAAT